>NC_079155.1:82607449-82908408 GCF_947563725.1 Argiope bruennichi
CAAATCATGTGTTATTACTTGTATGAGAATATTTTTCATATGTTTGCAAAAATTAAATATGATGTTGGTAAAATTCTAATTATAAATTCTGATTTACCACTTTCACAAAGGGTTCATAGAACTACTGCTGAAATTGAGATAAATAGGGTGATGAAAAATTGGAACGAACGCCTCTTCAGCTTAGCGGGCGGTCCTATCTGTTTAGTTTGCCTAGTTAGAAATCCACTATTGATATCAATAATAATTTATTAAAATAAATATCTAATAAAATCGTCAAATAAATAAAATTATATTAATAATTATTAATTCAAATATCGATGTCAATAAAATTATTTAATCCAAATTCAAATAATCTAACGCATACTATTTTTTTTAAAAAATAGTTTATGTTTTTGTAATTTTAAAGCAGATAATGACGAAAATATACTCGATTATTTCAAGAAAGTCGTGTTTGTAAAACTTTCCGACTTGCTGCTCTTTTTCTTTCTTTTCTTTTTTAAATTGTAATGTAGAATATAATTTTATTGTCAGTTTGGAATGATAGTGATCTTTCATTTCTTGGTTATTTGCAATTCAAAACAGTATTTTTTGTTTACATGTATTTTCGAAGCTATGTCTGAGAATGTGGTGTCACTAATGAAGACTTGACCTTGAATCAGAAAATATCCATATGTCAAAATATGCGCATTCTAAACATCCTTTTACACTACTCCTTCCACTGTGCTTACCGTAGTGTTAGCGTTAGACGAAACAAACCAATTAATGCATTGTTTTTTATAAATGCTATTCGTATGCAAAGATAAACAGTCAAAACATTCCGATTCTGCACAATTTCAGCAATTCCCGTCACTTCTCGTATGTGATCAAAGTTTCAAACAATAATTTTACTGTCATTATCTTCCGAATGTACGTCTAGTAGACGTTTGTTTTTGCAAAACCCCTACAGGATTTCCAGTTCAAAAATTTTCTCACATTGTTCTAAAATGGATTCAATTTCCCCATAAACCTTAAATAATCTTGCGTATGCATAATTATGTAGAATTAAAATAGCTGGTGATGGTACAGAAAATGAATTATAGCTTTGAAAGCAAGTTGTATTTAAAATCTTTTAGTTAAAATTTCAACAGCATCAAAAGGAAAGATTTAAATGTTTTTATTAACTGAATAAAATTTCTGAGTAGTGATTTTCTATATACCCTGCTGTGGGCAGTATTTAAATACTTAGTACCGATTTCTTTGGGGGGGAAAATAGAAAAAAAATCATTTTAGAGCACAATATATTTGTTTGTAGATGTAATATAATGCAGACGAAATAGATATTGTTTGAGATGAAACAAAGAGTTGGAGTTGCCATTTGGAACATGACTGTTATCCATCAAAATTACCCAAAGAGTTAAAAGGTTCATAGTAATAGCAAGTGTTCCATGCAGAACATAAGGATGGTACTTCCCATTTAAAAGTTCTAGCATTAAAAAAAAAATTGTATTGCAGAACATAAATTTAAATTCTGTAACTGGGACCTAACTGTTGCTTAACATTGTAAAATTCTATTTCAGCACAAACTTATATCTGAGGATCTATATCTCAAACTGCATTTGTAAGAAAATGGAATAGACACTATTGTAAAAAAAAAAAAGTAGATCAAATAATTTGCATTTATCTAAAAATGTATGTTATTTTAAAATGATAAAATATACGCTTTCTGAGGCTTTATAACAGTGAAACATACTTATAGCTGATTTTGTTAGATGTAATCGATATATTAGCAATGCTTCAACTATCGTTGATTATTCAAGATGAAAAAGGCCATTTGTAGGATATAAATGGAAACTATTGGTAAAACATTTTTCATTTATTTCTTAGGTCACCAGATCTCAATGAATGGATGTGACAAAAAAAGGCATTTTATTTAACAAAACGCAATAAAATTTTTAATGTAAAGGGCCGTTATTTCTCTAATAGACCATAAAAAGAAAACGAGAATAGAGAACAAAGCGAATTTATTACCAAAAGTTATGTTTAAACATGGTTCTTTCCGATATAATCTACGTGAAGATTCAGGTGTTAGCCATATTGATGGACCAAATCTCTGATCTTCTCTTTGTAGAACGTTGCCTCCATTCATAAGAGATAGCCTTGTGTTCCTTTGACGTTTGTTAGCATTATTTACATCACTTTTTAATTTAAGTAACTAATTTTTATTATACTCTCATGATGAAACTATATAATTATTAAATTGATTTTATTTAAAACTAACCTATTTGTATTTAAGATTATCATGTAAAATTTGAGGCATTTTGAAATGTAATTTGCCAGTTCAACAAAAGTTTCCTAATTAGGACGTAGCTGTGTAATTACTTTTACGATTACTTTAAGAAAAAAAAGTAATATTTTTGCATCTTTCGAAAATTGGCACTATACATAATTTTTTTAAAAAAATAATTTTTTTAGGTTCAGTTTTAACCTACTAGATAATTTCGGGAAAGACATAGAACGGTGCACATTTAAGCACCGGTTACAGTAGTTAATTCGAAATCCATAAAATAATGCAACTACTTCCAGTTATGTCCATTTGCCAATTGCTCTCTTAAACGAAAATTTTTTTGAATGAATACCTAAAATTCTTAATATGATGTTCTGTAGATGCAAAATTATTTTATATTCGAATAAACGATTATTTATTTAATTAACAATAATTTGAAATATCTTCCTATTTTAATATCGAATCTCTTTTATGTACTTCTGAATTCACCTCTTTAATCGCCTAGGAAGTTTTTTAGATTTAAAAATATTTTATATTGTTAAACGTTAAGTATACTTAGTATTGAAGTAAATACTAGATATAAATCCTGAAAAAAAAAAAAAGATTTCCACGAACTGGTATTGAAGTAACCTTAACATTTAGCAATCCATCAATTAAAAAAATTAATTACATTAACATAAACTGCATGAGTAAAATTTAAGTTTTCTTGTATAATACATGCTGATCACGGAATCTAAAGCAAGTGTATTCCTGGCACGTACCGTAGTATCGTCGCAGGACATAGGAGAGCACCGAGTTCTGCCATAGGCATCAAAGTATGACACGTTTCATTCCACGACTGATAAAGAAAAAATTTGATAGAGCGGGACATGTTTTTACAATAATCAGGGTAAGTGGGTTAAAGATTTATTAGGTCTGTCCACGCTGAATATAGCCATTGCTAAGTCATGCTCATCGTTGTTATTAAAAAAAATGAAAATATGAATTTTTATGAAATCTTATCTTGTCTAATAACATATTTTTCATTGTCCCACTGTATGAAATTTATATACGTGATTTGCATTCTATTTTAATAGGTATAATTTCAGTATTTGAGATGTTATGTGAATATTAGAAAGTTATTTGATGTAAATTATATCTTTTATGTCCATCAAACACGCGTTTGTCTGTCGTTTGAATAGTATTGTTCTATCATGAAGTACAGCACCTTTCATCTATATAATCGACTCAGAAAGTGTTTAGATAAGATTATTATTATAGCTATACTTATATAAATCTCAATGTGTGTGTGTGTTGGCGATCTACAAGCCAGACCGTTTGACCTACAGCTACCAAATTTGGTACATGTATACCTTGGAGGTCGGGAATGTGCACCTAGGGTCCCTTTTTTGAATTTTTAATTAGAATTTTAATTATTAATCAAAAACTAACTTTCGCGCCAAAAAAATCTTTTCAATTTCCCCACTGCCAAATGAGTAAGGCTTCAAATTTTTTCCCCACACTAATGAGGCTAGGCTTAACATTTTTCGGCTGATTATTTCAAACAATTCTGTATATTTTATTAATGTTTGATGCATTTAAAATTAAACATTGCTAATTAATCGATCTTTCAGATTCATTCTGACGTACATTTGAATTAAAGTAAAACAGAATAAAGGAAATTAAAAATTTCTATTCTGCATAGCGTTATCCCAACTGGCGTAGAAAAATTCACGCATTTGCGTTACCGTAACTGGCGATGAAAATTGTGCATGCGCATTGTGTTCTGACTGTTGACAACTATTATAAACGGAGGCGGACTTGATTTAAATTATTTTTAGGTTAGTTGCATGCTTTTGTAATTAAATTGTATTTATGTTAGTTATATATTTTTTGTATATGCTTATAGTTTTAAGTACATCGTTTTTTAAATAGTTTTTTTTAACCTGTTTTCAACCGATAATTTTAAACGATTCGTTTTATTTTCTTAGTGTTTGATGCATTTAAAATTAAATATTGTTAATAAATCGATCTGCTCACGATGAATCTGAGAAAATTTTGTTCACATATTCTTGAAATATTACATAAATTAAGAAAGATATTCTTTAGTGTCCATAAAGTTTAAACGCTCAGTGACTCTGTTTTCAGTAATCATATTATAAAAAAATGCTTTGTTTCAGTAAAAAATATTATTATATTAATTGCAGATTAATCCTTTCCACTTTAATTTAAGGCATAAATTCTATGGGAGCTAACAGAAAATTAGAGAGATACATATTACGTTATGACTGAAGGCCTTTTAATATAATGAGTGAATTATATGACTATCAAAATTTGAAGTTTTAAAATATTTTGATGAAGAAGCTATTAAAGTAGGAATTGCATAAAATATTTAATTATTAAAATTTTAACGAATATTAAGATTGGCGAACCGGCTGGTCGTCAAAGGCGGCTAATATTAAATAAGATTTATTATTTTTTAAATATTATTATCAGTTAATTACACTGAAAGAAAAATTTGATGTTAATGTAAAAAAAATAACCCTTGCAAAAATGGAATTATGTATATATTTATTTTTAAATAAAAAATGCGCAGCAAAAAAGTACAAAAAATATTTCAAAAATAAAATATATTCCGAAATTGCTAAATAAAAATATATTTTAAAACTTCTCATACGAAGCATCATCGCTTGATAATTTTTTAAGATTGATTCATCTATTTTATTTGACTTTCAAAAATTGGCTCTTAATTTTTTTTTCATTGTATAAAGTATATTTGTACCAAATTTAATAATTATAACTCAAACAATTTGCCTGTAGAATGCCCACAAAAGAAAAACTTTCGATTCCCAAAATGTATTCAATATTATTGCAAGGTACACGGATTTAAATTAATTTACTAAAATAATGAGATGAGACTATTGTAAACTATACTTAAAAATTGATTAGAGACAAAAACGTTCAGAAATAAATTGCTAAAAAGTGATTTTTTCCTACTATTAAACTAGAGTTTAAAACAAAGGTTTTCTGCTCTGAAAATATTGAAGAAAAGCTTTAGAACTTGTTTACCCTTTAATTAAAAACTTATATTTGACTCATAATGCAATTTACTGATAGTATACCATTTTAAAAATGTTACGTTAAAGATTTTCTATCTTTTAACACTTTACACTCGGAAAGGTAACTCGATGCAAAATTATTCACCTAATGCAAGGGCTTGTTTATTACCGAAAAATTAATTTAAATCTTTTTACCATTCTGTAGGTATTTTTAACAATATAAAATGAAAAATAAATAAATAAAACGTCAAAATGATGCAACCGAGAGGCACCATCCGAGTGCAAAAAGTTAATCTTATTACATACACGATAAGATTAAAAACATATATGCATTCAAGATATTTAATAATTGGGATTATAAGGATTATTTAATAACTAGCCGCCTTTGGCGACCAGCCGGTTCGCCAATCTTAATGTTCGTTAAAATTTTAATAATTAAATATTTTATGCAATTCCAACTTTAATAGATTCTTCAGCAAAATATTTTAAAACTTCAAATTTTGATAGTCATATAATTCACTCATAATATTATAAAGGCCTTCAGTCATAACGTGATATGTATCTCTCTCATTTTCTGTTACCCCTCGTAGAATTTATGCTTTAAATTAAAGTGTAAATGATTCATCTGCAATTAATATAATAATATTTTTTACTGAAACAAAGCATTTTTTTTAATAATATGATTACTGATAATAGAGTCACTGAGCGTTTAAACTTTATGGGCACTAAAGAATATCTTTCTTAATTTATGTAATATCTCAAGAATTTGTCAACAAAATTATCGCAGATTCATCATGAACAGGTCGATTAATGAACAATGTTTACTTTTAAATGCATCAAACACTAAGAAAATAAAATGAATCGTTTAAAATAATCGGTCTAAAACAGGTTTAAAAAAACTACTTAAAAAACGATGTAATTAAAACTATAAGCATATACAAAAAAATATATAACTAACATAAATACAATTTAATTACAAAAGCATGCAACTAACCTAAAAATAATTTAAATCATTGAAAACAGGTTTAAAAAAAACTACTTAAAAAACGATGTACTTAAAACTATAAGTATATACAAAAAATATATAACTAACATAAATACAATTTACTTACAAAAGCATGTAACTCACCTAAAAATAATTTAAATCGTCTGTTGAAAGTGGTTGTCATGACAACAATCAGAACAATGCGCATGCGTGAATTTTCTTCGGAAACTTCTTTTCCCTTTCCAGCTGTGTTGCCATAGAAACCGGCGCACAGCTGTTTACACGTTTATGTTTATCTATTCAAATTTTATAATATCTAATCAGAGTAACGGTGAATATCAGTGTGTTCGTGTTCGTCAATAAATGTTAATTTTTTTAATAACATGATTAACGAAAACAGAGTCACTGAGCATTTAAACCTTATGGGAACTAAAAAATATCTTTCTTAATTTATGTAATATCTCAAGAATTTGTCGACCAACCGGTTCGCCAATCTTAATGCTCGTTAAAATTTTTATATTTAAATATTTTATGCAATTCCTACTTTAATAGCTTCTTCATCAAAATATTTTAAAACTTCAAATTTTGATAGTCATATAATTCACTCATAATATTATAAAGGCCTTCAGTCATAACGTAATATGTATCTCTCTAATTTTCTGTTAACACCCGTAGAATTTATGTTTTAAATTAAAGTGGAAAGAATTAATCTGCAATTAATATAATAATATTTTTTACTGAAACATAGAATTTTTTTATAATCTGATTAATGAAAATAGAGTCACTCAGCGTTTAAACTTTATGGGCGCTAAAGAATATCCTTTTCAATTTACGTATTATCTCAAGAATTTGTCAACAAAATTTTCTTAGATTCATTATGAGCAGATCGATTCATTAACAATGTTTACTTTTAAATGCATCAAACATTAAGAAAATGAAACGAATCGTTTAAAATAGACGGTTTAAAACAGGTTTTAAAAAAACTACTTAAAAAACGATGCACTTAAAACTATAAGCATATACAAAAAAATATATAACTAACATAAATACATTTTAATTACAAAAACATGCAACGAACCTAAAAAAAATTTTAATCCAGTCCGCATCGGTTGATAATAATTCGTCAACACAATGCGAAATTCAGAACACAAAGCGCATGCGTGAATTTTCAACGCCAGTTACGTAACGCAAATACGTGATTTTTTTTCTACGCCAGTTGGGGTAACGCTATGCGGATTAGAAATTTTTAATTTCCTTTATTCTGTTTTGTTTTAATTCAAAAGTACTTCAGAATGAATCTGAAACATGGATTAATTAACAATGTTTAATTTTAAATGCATCAAACATTAAGAAAATAAACAGAATCGTTTGAAATAATCTGCCGAAAAATACTAACCCTAGCCTCATTACTGTTGGGAGAAAAAAACCCCGGAAGCCTTACTCATTTGGCGGTGGCGAAAATGGAAGATTTTTTTGGCGGAAAAGTTGGCGGTGGGGAAAATGGAAGATTTTTTTGGCGGGAAAGTTAGTTTTTAATTAATAATTAAAATTTCAAAAAAAGGGACCCCAGGTGCACATTCCCGACCTCTAAGGTATACATGTACCAAATTTGATAGCTGTATGCCAAATGACCTGGCCTGTAGAGCGCCAACACACACACACATTGAGCTTTATTATAAGTATAGATTGCTTTAATTAAAGTAATGAAACAAACCAGTTTAGCCGTTGTTGCGATACAAAATGTGACATAACAGCTTTACGAATATAATATTCCTAAAATGTATAGATTAACTTATGGTGTATGATTAAAGCTAGAATACAATGTTTACACGTGCTTGAGAATCATTAATTGATAAATTAAATTGAAAAAAAATTGGGCGTAGGCAATATAAAAAATATATCGTAGACGTTGGGCAATCAAAAAATATTTATTAAGGTGTATGTACATACACTCTTAAAACTTCGAAAAACGTTCAAAATATCGAATATTTTTTTATTGCTTAATAATGTTCTCTGATCCTTTAGCTTTCAAACGATACCAAGATGTTGTCACTATTCGAAATATTTCTCGAGTTATAATTATTTTTCTTGAGGTGCTTTCATTAAAAACTCTAGTTACGGTGTTTTTAAAACTCATTTTATGAAGAATTACATTTTTCCACTATGTTGCTTCATTCAAACAATCATAACTCAACACCTTTCGAAAACTATTCATCGTTGATGAAAAAATTGTTTTAAAAAGAACTATATATTTTTATAACTTGATTGAGGCAGACAACATGAAGACTAATATTGGGCATCATTTCCAACTAGAGTTGTGTGTCTGTACAAATTATAATTTAAGATATCATGTTTCAAATAATAGGCTTATTAGCTCATTAAATATTATTTAATTAATTAATTAGTGTAATATATATATATATTTTTCTCACTGAAATGAGTTTAAACATATATTAATGACCTACTGTGGAAAAACTGGATTTTTAAAGTTAAAATTTAAAAAATATATATATTAATGCAATTATTAAAATGTGATTTCAGAAATATTGCATGAATTATACTTTGCCAATAACTCTTTTATGTTTCTTTGTGATCCATTAAATGGAAATTTTCCAACTTTTTAAAAATAAAAACTACTGCACATTCTGAATTCCATAAATGTAATTTGTCTTTTCCATAATTGTAACTTTTTTGTCATGAGAATTTATTTATAATAATTCAATGGCATATTTCTATGTTAAGTAACACTCGGTATTTTAGAATTCTGATTTATTTTCTGCGTGTTTTGTAAGAAGATAATCGATTTATTTTCTAAAGAAGTCATTTGTGCTTTAAGAAAATATTCGGTACTGTCACTAATGTTTTTCTACCAACATTAGAAATAGAAGTAACGATCGATTTTTGTTCTACAAAATGAATTGGTCGCTTGATATTTTAGATTATGAAGTTTATTTTCCATTGGTTCTGCTTAGAGTTAGTTGCTAGCGGCAATGTTTTCAAATTTGTGTTTTGTATTTGTTCGTTATCTGAGAATAACTGTCATTTTTTCGCAGTTTTATATTATAAGATGTACTGCAATAAAAATTATTTTTCTTATTGACTTATTTTCTCTTGGTAAATTAAAATATAATGATATCATTTAGATATGCTGTTAACACCAGAGCAGGAATTCAATTTCTAAAAGTTCGATTTAAAATTGTAGAATCTTAAAATATATTGCTATATTCTTTGCATGTATTTGCAAATTAATTTCAAAGATTAATTCATCAGAGCAATTATTCGTTGAGTTAAGAATGATAAAACTGGCAAAATGGCACTTGATAAAATTGGCAAAATCGAACTGCCATTACTTTTAAAATATTTCAAAATTAAAGTCATTTGCCTTTTAGAAGAATCCAATCGGATTTATTTCATTTTATTCCAGCAATCATTGATCTTAGCGTTTTATATTTGATTATAGCATCAATATGATTCATTAACGTAGTTACGCCAACTTTTTAGAAACGAATGTTAATCTGTGAAAAAATATCTGAAATCAATCGAATATCTGCCATTCATTCAATCAAATAAAATCAAAAGGCATCTCACCACTCTTTTCAGCAAGTGCCATCCATAAGACTGAATGATGTTTTCTTATGTATAATATGAAGACAAAAATGAAAGTGTGAATTTCTTGTATGGGTAATTAAATCAGATAAAAATATGCGGCGTGTCTGTCTTCTTTTAAAAACGAGTCGAAAGCAAAGCCAGATCAATACATAATGCTTTTTTTGGCTTCCGTGTCAGGTGTCGGAAGGTAAACAAAGGAAGCGTTTACATCTTAACATCAGGCAGATATTTTGTGACCATCCATCATTGCTGAGCGTGATGTTTAGATTGCCTGCAACAAAGAATAAAATCGACTTCCTTCGCTTTCTACCTTTCAGTTTTACTTTCATTGTTCTTCGCATATGCTTCCATATTTTCTTCTTTAGAATCAAACGGCTTATATATAATAAAAGTTTAGCGTTTTTTAAGATAGTAAATTGTGTTTTATCTGTGCTCTTGTCGATATGCAAAAGTAATTTTCTATCTTTTCATTCTTTGATTACTATCTTTCATTCTTTGCAAAAATCATTTTCCATCTTTGTTTTCTATTTTCTGCTATTTGAAATATCTAGTGGGATAGCTTGGATTGGAATGTGCTTTTACAGTCATTTTATTCAAATCGAACGCTTCATTGTTTAAAGAATTTTTCATTTTCTTGCTGATAGTTGACAGAGGTTACTAGACATTGATGAATTATCATCTATATGAATTTTTTTTTTACATTGATGATACAATCACTAATCGCTTTTACACCTTTCAAATGTGCAGAAAAATAGTGGTGTAAATAGCGAGGACTAGATAGAAGTGCATAGATGAAAGTACTTAAATGGTAAAGGTAAACGTTCACAAATACACATTAATAATATTAGAGTATTTTTATTCTTATTTGTAGTACTTACCTCATATAAATATGCTATATAAGTTAAACGCACTGCATTTATAGTTTTGATTTTTCATTGACTACAAGGAGATTTATTAAAATATATGTAAACGTATTTTTTTTTCAAAATAATTATTAAGATGTATCAATGTTCTTTCTCTGCATAAAACGTAAAAATTTTAATAATTATTGTATTTACTTATTGTATTTATTATACATTTATTCTAATCGAAAAACATAATTACTGTGTCTTATCGTACTATTTCATCCGATAAGAATTTTTATTTGTACTATTAAGGCGTGAATTCTTAAATAACTCCCAGAGTTTTTAACAGTTACATAAAATATGTTCCTTTCTAAATATGAATTTTAAAGTTAGAAAAATAATTTTCAACTTTTCAAATATATGTGGGGAAAGGCAACGACCAGCATTAATATGAAAATATATTTATTATAATTAAAGGACAAAGAACAAAACATTACTATATTAACCTAAAACATATAAAGATACATGAGGGTGATCTGTACGTCTTACAGACTTACTACCCAACTCTCATCTGCCAATAATGGCGGGAAAGCATCATGTGATGCATGACACAACATGGCGCCATACAGGAGATGAGATCTGTTAACAGTTCCCATATATATATGCAGTAAATCGATTTTATATACGTTGTCGAATATACTCAAGAATATATTCGTTTGCGCGTAAATGAATATTTTAAATTCATGCAAACATATTTTGTGAAAATACTTTCCAAATTAACTTAGAGTAAAAATAATGTATGCTAAATATTTAGATATGTGTAGCTTATTTTTGAAGATAAAATATAGTAATATTTTTTTCTCAAAAATTATGGGTAACATACCAAGTGATAAAAATAAATCATAGCATATGATGCTTTTGTTTTGCGTGATCTTTATTATTTTTATATAACAATACCCGAAGGATTTCATGATGAACAATATTTTAGAAATCCTGCGTATTCCATATTTACTATTGTACTTTAAATAATTCAGAAATATTTAAAAAAAAATTTAATTTAAATTTTTAACTAATTTTTTATAAAATTTTCTTGCCTATTTCTTTTGTTAGCTTAGATTTATAAAAAAAATATTGCAATTTTGTCATTGTAATGGGCAACTAAAAAGTTTTGCAAATTCAAAAATTTCCTAAGCGTTGAGTGTATCCACTTTGCCATTAGCTCTATGCGACTAGCCAGAATTCATTAAAAAGTTCCAAATTGCTCATGAGAAATTCCCATTAATGTTATTCTTCTGTGCAACTGATTTTACATTTTGCATTGAATACCTTTACTGAAGGAGAAACTGAAAAATTTCTTAAGACTTTTTAAAATTTAAAATAAATTTGGGTAGTAAAAATTAAATTTTATTTATTATTCCCTTAAAATATTGCAATTAAGTTTCTGAAACCTTTCAATTAAAAAAGTTTGAAATAAATAGTCAACTTGTTTGTTTGTTTTTCTGTTCCTCTCTTTTACCCTTTTAGTAAAAATGTGTCTTTTTTTTTTTTTTTAAAGCGGATTGTTTAGTATTCCTGAGCGATCTTCTTCGGTTTGTCGGAGGGTGAAATCATCTTGCCCCTAGGAACCCATTTTTATCGTATCCGCAATCCCCAATGTGAGAATCCGAATGAACACTATATTTCTTTTATGTTTTGTTGTGTTTCTTTCGTGGCATGATCTCTATCTAGCTCAATAAATACAATTTTACAGTTTAATACAGTCCGTTTTTTTCCCTTGTACTTTCGGCATAACATGTATATCAGAAATCACTTTGAAATATTAAAAATATTTGCACTTTAAAGAAAAACTTTATTTTGCGCTGAAATATATTACAGTAATTTTCTAATAAAAAAATAAATTTTATTCTGGAACATTCTCTATCCCGCTGTGAACGGCATTATATAATGCTTAATAAAAAGAAATTCGATCAGCAAAAATAGAGCATTTATCTTAAATATATCGCACTAAAAGCAGTTAGATGGCCGACTAAATTTGCCCACCTTCATAAACCTTTCACAAAACTAAAAGCTAAACTCTTATTTTATACTAGCCGGTCAAAACCTGCATCACTTAATTCTGAACGTTGGATTGCATTTGTTAGTGAATTAACATATGTGGTCGTGTTTTGCATATTTAACTAAAGTCACAGTTGGAAATACGTCTGCCATGCTGTATAATTTCAAAAGCAGCGTCTTGACAAACACCTTTCATGATCATCGGCTTAACTTCTTTGTGCTAATCTCCAGATTTATTAATTTCAGCAAACAAGGGACTATTTTTTATCTACCCCATAAAACTAAATTCTGGAAACTACTTTTACACTTTGCATTAACTGCCGACATAGCCACTGCCCTTAATGCAATAACAATCCCATGCATCAGCCAGAAACTACCTGTTGCATAAAATGCCACGAGCAATGAAGTTAGTACCGAACATGAATACTGAGCGACAGGGAGTCAGGACAACACAAAAGCAGTAATAGATTCGATGTTTAACAACATGGTGATTATTCTTCGAGTGGTCCATAAAACTCCGTTTGACTGTTGCATCTTGTAGTGGGAAAGTTTTCAGTCGGTAATTATTTTCTAAATGTCCTAACTGCGATAAGAAATGAGCTATTACATATACTTGGAGAAATTCCTGAAGGGGTAATTTGTTGCCCTATAAATCAATCCCTGGCGGGAAAGTGATAGTTCCAGTGGTGATAAAAAGAAACTGGACGATAAAAACTTCACACGTTTCACCGTCCACCGGGACCGATGACCCGGCCACTTGTTGAAATTCTTTTTCCCCGGCGTCGTTCCACATGCACATGGCCTGGAATTATCCTGACATTGATACTTTCTTTAAATATAATTCAGTCCGTTGTGAACGAATTTCAGCAATTAAGAACTGATTATCCAGAAAGAACTGGTTATAAAAATAGATGTTATTATGTGTTTGGATTATGAGCATCCCATCCCCAGATGTACTAATAATACGCTATTGTTGCTATATTTTGATTTTCTTGTTCAAACTCTTTTACTTTGAACAACAGAAATCATGAAATGGCAATGAAAGAGTCATTTATTTCTTTGCGAGAAGGCTGTTTTCAGAATTCAAAATAATATTAAAAATTACAAATGTACAATTTTATGTACATTTGTAACTTTTAATGTACAAAGTTAGGCATAATATTAAAAGTTACAAATGTACAATTTTAATGTTTGAACTGTAAAGCTTTTTCTGAAATTTGAAAGCTTTATAATTCATTATTTAAGTTTGTTATTCTGTGGAAATTATTATCCCTCAATTTAACAGTTCCCACAGAATATTAGGATTTTAATTGAAAACTTCTAATGTTAAAGAAGAAGATGTTAAGAAAGATTTTTAAAAAATCTATCAAAGAATTTAACAAAAAAAGGTACCGAGATTTCTTTGTAGCTTTATATATATCTAACGAAAAGAGTAGATAGATTTCACATAGAAAAAAATACTATATTTATATTTTTATTAACAACTAGCCGCCTTTGAATACCAATTTGTTCGTCTGGATTACTAAAAGTTTTATGTAATTAGCTTAATGGCTTCCTCTGCAAAATATTTTTAACTTCGATAGATTATTAATTCATATTGTTCATTAAGATCTTATACCGTTTTGTTCATTGCTCTATTTATTTATATGAGTTTCTGTCTGTATCTATATACACCCAATTACATCAGAGAAAATGAAGTAATATTTGAAAATAAGTGCACTTTAAAAAATTTTTTTACAGTTTTTTGATTGAGAATTTAAACATTCATTGTAAATGCAGCAAAAAATTAATTAAAAGCATACTTTATATTAAACCTTCTCAACATGGAAACTAAGCCGAATTTTTGTATCTTAATCAACAATGGAAAAAAACCCAGAATAAAATATAAGTAGCAACAATGGATGCGCTTTGAATTTCGTTTCAATAATAGAAGATATTGTTGCAAAATAGCTTACAATTTAGAAGAAAAAATATATGGAGGGAAAAAATTGGTGCCATTAAAAAGAAAATTTAAAAATTATTTTTGTATTGTCAAATTTAAAATTATTTTTTTATTGTCAAGTTATCGCGGGAAAACACCAGAAGTTCGCTTAATTTTTGATTAATTAAAATTTCAAAAAATTGCTCCGAGGTACATATCTCCTCGTTCTAATGTATATTAAGTCCTAGGAATTTATATTGATAATTTTAGGTCAAGCAGTCAGGCTCGTAGAGCACAAATACTTATACATACATGCGCACATTCATCTTTCTTAGTAATAAAGGTGAATAAGATTAATTGACCCAGAGTTACCAAATCCCATCAAAGTTACCAAATTCAAAAGTTGGAATGTCGGTCTCGGAGAGGGTTTTCTTTTAATTTAAATTCATTAGAAAATATATAAGATTTGGCTTTTTCTGTGATAACAAAATGTTATTGCACAAAGTCACTTATCTTTATATCATTTTAAAATATAAAACGTCATTTTAATTTATGCCAATTAGTTTATCATGCAATTCTTTCCTGAATTTAAGAAAATCTGTTCGCATTTTTTGCAGGTGTAAAAATACTTGTCTCGGCTAACACAATTAGAAAAATCTAGAAAACTATTGACGAAGTTGAAGCTAGATAATAATCTTATTGGCAAACATTATCTTTTATGATGCGTAATAATACCGTTCAAAGTAATTATGAATACTGAAAAACCATCTTGACTTTCCAAATGATTGGTATCATTTTAGTAGCAACAAACGAATGAATTTTTGTTAGTATAATGAACTATGATTCCAAGAGTAATTCTGTGTGTATCATTATAAAAAGAAAAATTACGGTTTGTTTTTAATACGTTTTAACCTTCTCTCTGTGCCGTGTTTCTTTTTTTTTGTAATATTTTATTTTTAAAACTTTGCTCTTACTTTTATTCATAAAATTTAATAAAAAAATTTCTTAAAAGAGAGGGTTATCCAATAACGCTTTGATATAAAAAAAAAAGGATTATCAAGTTATTTCTTTCCTCACTCACTTGAGATATATTAGTTTCAGCGAATAAATTGAATTTTGAGACTAGAAAAAATACTCATGAGTGTTCGTTATATCATTTATCTTTACGAAAACTTTTGATATGAAAATCCTATCCGAAGTTAGGAAAATCATAACTTCCTTTTTGGTAAAAGTTTAGCGTCATTTTCTTAGGGGGTTTCATATTTAAATACATTTATTACCTGATAAAAGTTGCTTACGATTATTTTTGCAATACGTACGCCATAATTTAAGGGATCTTAAAGCTGTTACTACTTACAAAGAAGTATATAAAATAACAATGTTAGTAAAGTAGATAAAGTATGGCACTGCTATATTACGTTCCTACGGACCTACGTTCTGTTCATAAACCTTGTGTTTTGCGTGTCAGACAAACTATACTTACGTCCCGTTGTAAAAAGAATCGACTTCCCTTCTTCGCAAGCAATTTTGTACATAATAAAACCTTTTCACTATTTTTCATTTATCACATCTTATCAATGAACTAACCTGAATATCAAAAACAGAAGCTCTTTATGCTTTGTGTTCAGCTAATCTATGGAAAAATGTATACAACTGCAGAAACTTTAGTGCATGACTAAAAAAAATGGAATTAAAGCGGAGAGGGGCACTGATTTCAAATTAAAACCCTATGCAAGTTTTAATTTTTATATTTATAGATTCCATCTGGCGTTTCTTCAAAAAATATTATATATTGCAAAATTTTTGTTAAAATTTCGATGTAACCAGCCATAATTTAAGAGATTTTACAACAGTCTCCTTAAATATATTGTATTAAAGTAACCAAAACTTCTGAACGCACATTGATAAATGGGTAGGTGGCAAGTAGGAATATAGTAAAACGAATAAAAAACTAGGATTGTTCCAGTTGGTCTGGACATATGGTCACTTTTTCATTTGAATTACTAACAGTATGATCCCCTACATGGAATTAAAAAAAATTAAGTATAATTTTAATATGTTACTGAAATTAATTTCTGGATTCAAGTGATAATATTCTACATGCATTAAATACTAGGGAGAAGAAATTTAAGGAGCTAATTCTTACTAAAAAAAAGTGAAAACGTTTATTATAGATGCTATTTTAAGACATTTTTTATTCAAAATCAGAAAGAATTTCGGACTTTTTTTTCGATCAAAGACTCCGATCTAAATTTCTGAGCTAATCCGAAATATCTGGTCATATGTACGATTATTAAGAACCTTGCAACAGAATTTTATAAAAAATAATCTCATAAATAAAAAATGATGATTAGTTTAGTTATATTAACGTCCCGTTGTAAAGCAACACTAGGGCTATTTGGGGACGGACCTCGTCATTTTGAACCGCGGTCAGATGACGAGGACGACATCTGAGCTGGCACCCCCTCTCCACACCACACCACACCAGAGGGTGGACGTTTGGCATGACGGATTTAACGTGCAACAGACCCCCTCACACGACGGTTCTTCGGTGGAATCGGGTCTCGAACCTAAAACCCTACGGTTCACAAACCGAGACCTTACCACCAGGCCACCGCGGCCCAAATAAAAAATTATAATAATAACCATAACATTTAGAATTTGAAATGAGAAGGATTTTGTTTATGAAAAATACGCATGATGGTTTAGCACATTGAAAATTTTACGAGAGAAATTATTATAATCATTCATCTTCCGTATATAAACTCATATCTCTGCTTTATAAGCCAATGCCATTTCAGTGGTATTTCATAATATGTAGTTTACGTTTATTACATGAATATTTGTAGATACCCCGGAAAGCAATATAGTAATTCCATTTTTTTTAAAATTGTCAAAAATTACCGACAGCCGGTATTTATTTTTGACTGTCAGAATTTGCTAAAGCAATTATTTCCATCAAAATCTCTTCTTTATGTTCATTCATTTTGAAATATGTATATGAACGGACTACTTGTGATTCAGAATAATTATTTTTCATGCCAGTCAAATTTTATTATTTGTCATCTTGCCAAATATGAAATACAAATCAATATTTGTTCACTGCTCTATTTCGGGAAACAAGCCTTTTATTTAATAACACAGTATATGGTGTTAAAATGTTTTAATTCATTTTCTCGATATTTAACTAGTACTTTATACATAGAAATTTTCCACGTTTTAAAACTCATATGCTGATTTCTACAAGCACTATACATCGAATCTTCTCATAATAAGCGCGTTTGTTGAATCATCTATCATTACTATTTTTTTTTAAATTTTACTTTTAGAATGTAAATTAGAATGTAAATAAAGAAATTTAAATAATTTCAATTTTTTTAATATTCATCATCGATAATTTTCACGCCTTGTTGGATTTATTTCTAAACTGTTGACCATTTTATATTCTCTCGAAATGATTTGTTGGTTAAACTGTTATAAATACACTTCTTAATTAAAATTTGAAATGGAAATTACTTTAAAAACTCAATTTACATGCGGTAAGAGAATGTAAAACAAGTTTGTTTAAAGCCTAATCACATATGTTTTTGAAATTGACCTATCATTTGGTGTTATTTTAAATTTATTGCTTCTGAAATTGAAAAACTTTTTTTTTACATACCTAATGTATAAGGTGCATCCATTCATCATTGAAAATACTTCGATAATTATATGCTGTCCTGCAGGCCACTTTAAAATTTCATTTTCTTTACTCGGTAAGATATCGATCGTGCTGCCTATCAAGATTTTATGAATAGAAGGAATGTTTATCGTCAAACTCTTTTGGAAAGTTCTTTACATTTTTCGTTATTGATTGTTATTGTTTTATTTTTGAAAAAAAAATTACATATTTTTCAATTTTTTTTTCTATATATTTTTCTAATTATAATTTTTATTTATATTTTTCAAAATATAATTGTATAATATTTCGTAAATTATATATTTTTTCGAAATATAATTTTGGTCATAATGAACAACGCAAGCATTTCCTACAGTTTTGCTTTATCCCCCCCCACCCCTCCATCATCATCCTGTCCTTTGAAGCTTGTATTGTTTACAAATATTTCATTCCCTCCCAAAACAGAGACATGACATTAAGAGATAAGAGGCCTTACTCAACATTAAATAAAATGAATTTCAATTATCTTGAATCTAAGTATATGGCGAGTTCAAGAAATTTTTTTTGAATTAAAAAAAAATTCTTTTAATTATTATTGTTATTATTATTTATTCGATAATGTGAAATAAACAGAGAGAATTAATAATGCCTGCAAAAACTTTTTATATGATTAACTACATTTGGTAATAATCCCTTGGCCTGCGAATTTACTCAATTTAATTAGATGGCAGATTCTATTTGGAATATTTTTTTTTTCAATTTCTATAACACGAGCTGCACTTGAGATATTGCAGCGATTCCGAGTAATTTTTTTGCGATATAAATTACTTAATACTTTCACTTAATTGCGGATTTGAATACTAAAAATTCCATAATTCGATGCAGTTTTCAGATATGTCATTGTATGGGAAAAGGTTAATAGCTAGTTTCCAACCTTTAAACTATTCAAATGGATGGCAGGTGAGAACTCAAAAATTTAATATTTTATATATTTTAATTTAATATGAATCTAGTGTATGATAATCCTTCGAAATTTGCTCGTGGATGAGACCTATGAATAGCGAGCGCATAAGTCGGAGTCTAACTTTGCATGTAAATACATAATTTTAATTAATAGGAGATAAGGACAAGAAAATAGTTCTTTGAAAAAGAATTATGTATTGACGATTATAGTTTTCAAATATATTGATACATAATTAAACATATTAAATTAAAAATGTCTTAAAAATAGAATTATTTCATAAAATGTAGCGAAAATTTCTTCATTATAAACTAATATTTTCATTTCTTTTGAGCTCCTCGTCTTATAACTAGAATACACTCTTTGTTGGGGATCTATTATTTCGAAAATTTGCTTATTCCATTTTCATTCGAGCGAAGACTTAAAGTCAAACTTAGAAGTGCCTTTTGCTTTGCTGGATCTGAAGATGAAGTATCGTCTTCACTGGAGGCGATTTTTTCAATCCTTCTATAAGCTCATCAACTGTCAGCTATTTCCTGACCGACTTCAATTAATTCTAAACGTCATTACTATCCACTTCAAAATATAACTGCTTGACAAAATTGACAAGCTCTACTACATGAGAGACTTCATTAGTTTCTAACAAATTTTTGGAAAAAAAAAGGCATATATATTTTTAAAATTTTTTATTATTAATTTTGAGTTTTGCTTTTCCATCGTGCTCTAAAATTAGAAGTAATTCTAAGACATTAAACTCGCATTGTTTTGTCAGCATCGTCTTAGTTATATCTCTTCATTCTACATTACACTACTTCAGTCTGCATTTTTAGAATCACCTTTCCGATTTTAATGAATGAAAGGGATCTACAAGTTTTTTTTTTTTTTTTTTTTTTTTTTTTTTCATATTACCAGTTTTGCCCTTGGCCAATCGAACATAGCAAGCATTCAGTACAGTCAATTCAAGCTTCTAATACAGGGTGTCTCAAAAATCTTGACCGAGGCTTTTATTCCTTAAATATTGATCGTAAACATATACTGTAAATTACAAAGTTTCGTAAAAAAAAGGTGCAAAATGTTATGAAATCGATTAAAATTTTCAGGAGATTAAACTTTAAAAAATACAAAATTTAAATTTTTATACGGACCCCGTACAAAAAGATTCCCAGTGAGTAAAATGTGCCCCATCCTCTATTAAGGTCATGTACAAAATTTCAGAATTTTATCATGAAAACTGTCAAAGATATGTTAAAACAAAGGTGGTGATGGGTCAATCACGAATTAAAATGCAAATGTTTACAGCTTCAGTGCAGATGATGCAACGCAGGAATGCATCATAAAGAAATAAAATATGCTTTATATCTTTAATTTTAAATACAAATTTAAAAATCTATGCTTCCTGAAAAATTACTTTAAAATTTTATATCATGAATTACAGAATATAACTTAAAAATAGTACAGTCAGTGAACTTGTAAAGAAATCTTATGTAATCTTTCCTTTCAGTTATTATTTCTACACATTTTTAATACTTTTGAACCAATAAATAGTAAAAATATTATTTATTTATTCTATCATAAAATGTTTCCAAGTTTTAAAATATTTGGAAACAAGAAAACCCGCCGCAAATATCAACATTAAAATAAGATATTCGGTAAATCAAAATTCTGTGAAAATTTGTTAAAATATAAATCGTTTTATCATTTATAAAACATATGTTTTTTATAAAATATTTTAGCAGACCCATGGCCGAAAAAAAAAAACTTTTGAAACTTTAACTTCGATTTATTCCACCATGGGAGTCATAATTTGTACAGGAAAGAAAAGTGTCCGAAAAGCGAAGTGTCCGAATTTTTTCCCTTCAGTGATTTCACTATAAGATTCTGATAGAGACAAAGGAATCATAGGTAATCTTTGCAAAGTATGTGTAAAGCAGAGTTCACATGAGGCCAAATATTGCGCGCAATGGAAGGTCACTCTTACTTCAGGAAGATCACGTGAACGTAATGGGACAGTGACAATTAGTTGTCCTGATGTGACAACCATTTATTATTGTCCCGTTAGGATCACGTGGTGTTCCTGAAGTAGGCTGGGCCTTCCATTGCGCGCGATAATTGGTCTTGTGTAAACCCTGCTTAAGTGTTAATAGGTTTTATTCCTTTATTTCTGGGGTGGGAACGATAGAATCAGCAACTTTGTTAAGCGCGTGTAGAATTAAATAAAAAATTGGGAACTAGATCAGGAAATAAAATATTATAGAATGAAATTAACATGGACTAATTGAAGATAAATATTAGGAATTTAATTAGAATTTAAATTAAGAGATATCGTTACATATTTTATATTATATATATTCGCACCAAAAAATATGCTTCATCTCTATACCTATGTTAGAAAAAGTACATCCCTTTAGCCGATATATTTTAACGAAGCAGATTTTATCAATAAGTCCATGAATTTGTCTTACTTTCCTATCGTGTGCACTTGACCTGAACAAAGGGATGCATGGTTTTAATGCTCACGGAAAATCACTGTCTCGCGTGTCAGAGTTATGAATGGCTCGTGATACCGGAGCCGTTTGGTGCAGTTAAAATAATCTCTAAAAATGTTCCGGGTATTCTAAACACAGAGTAGGAGTTTCAGTTACGCATTCGGAACAATCGGCTCTAGTTAATAACCTTTATTTTATAAGGATAAGAAAGACATTAAAAAATATGGAAACTGCTCATTAAATGCTGACAGCTATTGTTAGTAACTGATTTTTGCAACAGTTAGATATTTATGTAGGACAAAGTTAAGTTAAGTTTGTTAAGGAGGTATTGTTTTAAACTCTAAAACAAGTAATATGAAAAAAAATTTTAAGTCAATTCCTACTTTTGCAAGAATTGAACTCGCATTCTTCACCTTCACGTGAAAAATACTAAAATCCTTGCATTTTACCGATTGAGCTACTGCCTGTTGATTTCAATTTTCATTACAAACTGCTAAAATTCTATTTAAAGTATTAAAAATTAATTAAATTTAATAATTAATGAATTAATATTTGAAAAATCTGTATTAACATCAAGTATCATCCACTACAAATTTTAAAAATTGTTTTTGAACTTGAATGGATGAATAAAAAGTATTTTATTAACGACTGAAAATTTGAACAAGATATATATGTAGGGAGAATGTGAACTAATAGTAAGAATTGAATGAATAAGATAAATGAGATTTCTATTTGATTTGTAAGCTTTAGGAATATTTCACACATGCGGCATAGATTTTTTAAAAAAAATCAGGATTTTCTTTTAAATTTATTTGTTTATTTATTACTTTAATTATTTATATCAATATTTCCTGTAGAAAGAAAGTGTCGTTTCTAATTCTCATAATGTTCAAGTAAACATAAATTGTGATGACAATTTAAATCTTTGTTTTTAAGAATCAGGATTAAATGTTTTTATAAAATAATAAAAAAACGATGTAAAATTATTTTATGCTCTAAAATGTGCTCAGAAGATTTTATCAAAATTTTTTTACAAGAAATGCTCCCATTTTATTCTACTTAAGTTTTTAGCATTTTTACAAAGCAAATTTAAAACGATACAAAATGGTAAAAAAAATGCTTCGAATACAGTTTACGTGTGTTATATGAAATCATATTAAAAGACTTAAAGCAAGAAACGCATAAAATTTCTTTTAATATTCTATTTTCAGCGACTAGTATTAAATCACAATATACTTGACAATTTCTAAAATTTCGTCCAGATTGTTAAGGAATATATATTACGAAACTGATCACTTTTTCTTAGAAGCATATAAGTAACTGAAAGAGCCATGTGTATGGAAAAAGATTTCCAGACAAAAGCTGCCCCTGCATGCATTTTTTATTCTTAAGTCGTTTAAAGCTAGATATTTTCGTGATAGACTCATCGTGGTCGAATACTTGTGCGTTTTAAGTATCTCCTGCAAATTAAGCTTCCGTTAATCGATAGCGCTTTATAAACCATGTCTACATTGATTTATTTTCGATTCGCCGTCCATTGTTAGCGTGGGTACATGATGTTTTCACCCATTTGTTTCCTTGTACATATCCTTTTTTTTTTTTTTTTTTTTTTTTTTTTTCTCTCCTTTATGTACTTCACCTACTCTAACCAGTGGAAATGATGCCTTCGAAATTTTCTGGCATATTCTCCAATAAAGATCTTATGCTCTCCCCCCCCCCCCACATAAAATTCTGAATCTTGTGCAAGGCCGAATACAAATCGAAATTTGACAAAATTCCAGCATTTTTACTAATTTTATCGCACGAATATATATATTTTTGAAGTTTTTTTTTCCCACCTATTGAAACCAAAATTTGACGTGGAACTATATTTATTATCCCAAGATCACACATCGAAGTTCAATGATTTAATTTATTGCGTTTTTAAATTATATTTACACGCATGCGAACTTGAGATTTAATGGCGCAAGAGCCAAATATGGCTATATTTCGCCAAACAGATGGTACTAATAAAAATATGTCACATGCAATTCCGTCATACAATTTAAAATTATAACTCCTCGAGATAAAATAAATGAAAGATATCAAATAATGAGTAATATCAGCGTTTTTAAAAATGCAAATTACAACCCCGAAAGGAAATTTTTCCAAAAATGCTAAAAGATTAAAATATCAATGAAATTTAAAAGGTGAACATTCAACTCTCGTAACATTAAAACAGGTACAATAAATTACAGAATCAAGTGAAAAGAAAAAAAAATCATTGTAATCTTTTGATTCGATGTTTTCCCAAGTATTTGTTATGAATAGGGGTACTTAAAGGTTTACTATAAAAGATATAGCCATTGAATTGGGCATTTCTGTAGACTTTGTTTAAAAATTGTTTTATCAACAGTGGTGGAATCGGTAGAAGGTTCTGGAGCAAGTGGTGTTTCATCAATTGTTTCATAGGGGTTGTATTCTATTGCACTATCTACACATACACATAAACCTTTAAAAATATAGTTCAAATAATATTCCTATTGAAAATATTCAAATATATAAACTTGTATATGGCCAAAAATACAAATTGAAAAAAAAAATTAATATTAAAAAGTTGAAAGTTGAAACTTTGAAAAATGCTTCCTTATCTTTTCATTTACCATTTCATCTTCACCTGCTAAACTTTAATGAAATGCCTTTAATTTCATTTTTAATTAGGATAGAAGTAAAATAAATAGTTTTGGAAACATAAATGAATATTGTTCTAAATATTTAAAATCGTGATTTTTAATTGAATGAAAGTGGATATCATAAAATAAGAAAAAACCTCTATTCTTAAAAATCGATTTTGAAACGTAGAGTCAAGAGACAAAATGACTCCTTTCTATAAATTCTGATCGGAAAAGTAACCGATTGCTTATGTTTCTAAAATTTGGCTTTAAATATTCTAAATATTAATCAGACTCAGCATATTAAAATAGATCGAAATTGAATTCCTGAAAGGGCTATCATCTCATTTTAAAACGTTCATTTCGTTCTGAACTCTCATTTCGCCTCTTAATAACTATGTATTCAATACTTCTTAATAACATGCACTATTGGGTTTAGAAACATGAAATGCGAAGCATGCAATTCTGACATAGCAGAAATTCTTTCTAAAGTTTAATGAACGTCTTAGCGGTATTCATGAATAATTACGATCACAAAAATGAATCAAATGGAATTTTGCTAGTTTTATTTTTTTGTCAGTGTTATAATATAAATTATTTCTTTAAAATATTGATTGATTATCTCCGCTGGTAACACAGCTCATTATTTTACGTGAGATTTCTTAAAAGGAAATTGAATTACATTTTAACTTTTGTGAAATCAATAAATTTATTTCTGCTCATTTTTTTATTTTTTTTATTAAAAATGCACTTATTTCCATCAAAAAGGTCCAATTTAAATCAATTAAAAATAATAAATATTATGAAGTTACCTATTTTAAGTTTTATTATAAATTTAAATGTACATATATTATTAAATTTTATTTATTAAAATTCAGAAAAAAATTGAAAACAAATACCTAGTATTTACTTCAATATTTGAGAACCCATAATTTCTTCAATGAAAATTCAAATTCGAATTGCGAAAAAAATTAAAATTTCCAAATGTCAAAACAATCTGTTCGTGTCCAATATCAGATTTTATATTTTTAGATTATAAAATAAATAACACCTAAAAAATAGATTAAAATTTAAAATAAAAGTGTTCGATTTATTTTAAAAAGCAATTTATATCAAAATTTTTTGAATACAAAATATGGTTTTTCGATAAGGATACTAATAGCAATTAAAATAGTAATCAAACGATATTTCGATATTTGAAAATTATACTTTAATAGAATTATTATTTAAAAAGTCGCGAACTTGGCTCAACATTTTTCTAACCGTATACGAAAAGGAGTTACTTCAAATGGTAACTGTTCTTTTCTGCGATGCACTTTGTGTTGCTTCTTTCAAAATACTCTGAGAATCTCAAAGTTAAATTCCCATATCTCATTAAACGGGCATCACGTGAACATCTAAATTACAAGATTTTTTTTTTCTAATTGCAATACAAATCAGTCAGCAAAACATTCGTTTCTTCTCCTAAAGTCTCACATGCTAATAATCAATTCTCATTATTTAATAAATATATTATGCATAAATTACTTTTGAATCGATAAACTGACATCACCACCCGAGCTTATACTGGTTAGCGTCAGTTAAACAACCCTATGCTATGAAAAGCTAGCAAAATGACCTATAAATTTATAAATAACCCGACGCACACAAAAAAAATGCTGGAACAGTAATATGCTTTAAGGCTTATTTTATTCATTTTCAAACAAGATTGAACTCTGCAACGAGTATGACGAGGTTCCCTGGACAATGCACATAAGTAAGTGCGAATAGCATCTTAACCTTTATAAAGTGCGTGATATGCATAAGATTAGCAGCTTCTTTCTTTTGGAGACACAGCATTAATATTCCTCTCGCTGTCCAATCTGCTCTCTAATAAGCGTGTTCAGAATGGAAACAGAAGACAAGTGCATTTTTATATTTGTATTTTAATAGTTTATATTATTCGGAGGTTGAGTAAATGCCGCTCGATAAGATTGCATTAAGATTATTTCGGCATCAATAAACGATAAGTTTGATTAGTCTCCATGATACATAATGTACAGGAAGTAGCAATTTTAATCAGTGCAAATAGAAGAAAGAAGCTAAAAAAAAATAATAATAACAGAGCTGATTACCATTCTTTTCTGTTTGTACTCTTTTAGACACTGGATACTAACTATCTGTTATCTTAAGGTTGCGGGCTGAAATTTAATTTTGCTACAGAAGTACTGAAAATGTTATAGCAAGTGAGTTTTTATTCATTTTCATATGTTAATTTTGGTAGTAGAATTGATTAAAAACATCATACAAACAGAGAAATCGTTATTCGTTTAGGACCTTTGCATATTTTATAAATTCAAGCTTACATCTTCTGTGAATCTGTAATTACTTAAATTAATGCATCTTTTTTTTTTTTTCTTTCTTTCTTTCTGGAATAAGATTTAAAATAATGACTATAGATTATTTTACCTATGATAAAAGCAGTGAACCTTATGTTAAGTAATGCTTAATTATGTATGGGATTTAAAAATGTAGTTTTTCAATAATAACATGCTTATATCGTGATTAAACAAAATATTTAAAACAATATTAGTCGTGTTATTCTCATAGCTAGGCGGTGAATGAGTTGCTTGAAACAAAAATAAATTAATTAGTGAAACAAATGGTCAATATATAAATGAGTGTTCTAGAAATTCAGGACCTCAGGATATTGTGACAGACTTCTTTTCAATTTTGGCATGAACATTTACCTAATTAAATCTTAAAGGGCTTCTCAGTTCTCACATCTCACTAAAAGTGCCTAAAAGGGACCGAAAAAGGCTTTTCACTTTTTAAAAATATTTTTAATTAATTCGTATAATGGCAGTTCATTTAATTAAACTAGAAAAGCACGTTATCTATGACACCAGATTAATATACTGTGACAAGTGCACTTAATTGCTTAATATTTTAGAATTGTATAATTTTGAATTCCTTTTAGATAAAGCATTAATTTGCAATTCCAAATTAAACTAAGCATAGCTATTATAATTTGAAAACCATCTCTGTTATAACAGATCTTTTTTTCAATATGAATGGATATTGAAAATTTTATTTATATTTACTAATAAGTGAAACCCAACATATTCCAAATGTTTAGCCTGACTACATCAAGCACTTATAAAAGCACATTCAGTTCCATTTAAAAAACTTTGTGGAAGTAATATTTTCCGTTCTTAATGACTATGTTTACTCAGAAAATTCTAAATATTTCCCTTCTTGTTTGGAATTTTAAACTAATTTTAGCAAAAATAAAAGAAGTTTGAAATAGGATTAATTTCAAAACTATTATAATGCTATTATGAAGAAAAGAATTTAGATGTACCTTCTAATTTGAAAACAAAATTCTGCTTTTTAAGATTAGTATTTAGGTCTAGTATATTATGTGTTGCCTTTTTCAAAATTCATTTATATCAATAAAGCTAATGAAATTTCCATATGAGGAGGATAAAAAGGATACAACTGTTGAAGTTTAAAAGAATATTATTGTTATTTCGTAAACATGTGGGAATTCCAAGATAATTTATTAAGATAATTACAACGAATATAGAATTTACTTATATGCAGTGATTGATCGTTTGTAAAACAAATCGCACTATAAGCGAATTAAGATAACACGCATTCTAATGAATATTGTTATTTGGAGTTTCAAAAGTCATTTGTTTTGCTTTCTTGAAGTGTTTTCACACAAAAACAAGATATAACCATTCACACATTTATCAGTATTAATGAATCTTCTAAATCACTCCATCATCAATATATTGCTGTCTTGCTACCGTGATGATCATGGAACCTGTTATTACGAACAACAAAATCATAAGAAATAAAATTTTCAAATATTATCATCTGCTTTCTTAATCTTTACTGACATAACAATCTGCCGGAATTTCTCACGTCTTTATTCCCTTTCAAGTTTTCGCAAAGTAACATAATTATTAAGTTTCTCCAGCGATTACCTAACAGCCAAACACAGCCTTATAACTTCGGGAGCTTCATCATAGCTTCATTTCAGGGCGAAGGTAAGAATCCACGTTTTAAAGAACAATCAGTCACCATTATCTTCATTAAAATGTCGGCGGTTCGAACACTTTCAAAACTTTCTGCTGTCCGTCAGCTAAGGTCCGAGCCCTGTTACGCCTTTTCATACCCTACCAATTAACCTTCGCATAGCATGCCGGGTAATCTCATTCTTTGCAACACGCAACATGTTTTCATCACGTGTTGATGATGGAAAGTCAGTGAACTGAAAAAACCAATCACTTAATTCTTACTGTTTCCTATCCCATGTTATGAAAGGAATTGACTCGTGGACAGGATTACGACTATTTGATAATAATCTTAAAATTTCAGCAATCAACTCTTTAATTGACATCGAAGACAAGAGTGAAAAATTGAATTTTTAAGCGACGATTTTAGGATTCCCTTTCCTGAACTGGTCTGGCCGGATGGTGCAATGAGAAAAACTTGATTTCTTTTTTGGAAAAAAAGTTCAAAGGCATTTAAATGATTGTATCATTCAAATGAGATCTAGTGGATTAAAATGTCGTATATTTCAACGCCTGTGTGTCAGACTGTATCTTATCTTTTACTTTTAACGATAAAATTAACGATTGAAACTGGAATAATGATGGCGATCGTTTAATTCCTAATCATTCTTGCTTCTTTAAATGATATTTTAAGATAAAGTCAATGTAATCATTGAGTTATATGTATTGAGGATTAGAATATTGAATTTTGCACCAATAATTAGTTGATTCGTGCACACAGGCAAACATAATTTATAGCAAATGTGTCTGTTATGCAAATAGATTGTAATTATAGAAAATAAGCATCAAGAATTTGCGCTTGAGAGATTGCGATTATATTTATTGAAAATGCTAATATTACAAAGAAAATATTTATCAAGAGAGAGCAATTAATTTAAAGGAAACAAAGTTTTCGTTATGGCATTTTAGAAGGAGTTGTCATTTTGAAAAAGAAAGAAGAAATTTGAAAAAGAATTTCTAAATTACATTTCATATTTTGTAAAACATTTTATCTTCTAAAGTTTTGTGCTAGAATTGCATCTTACAAATGAAAGTCATGTCAGCGGAATTATTTATTTCTATTTTGTACGCTTAAAAATAGAAATCTTTAATATCCTCTCTTTTGAAGATTTCCGTAAAATTTAGTTTTATCGCTTAATAAAATATTTTCGTATTAAAGCGTAAGAAAAAGTTAAGAAAATTTGCATTGTCTAGAATGAAATGAGATTAAGCAACCACCAAGCATAAAGGAAAAATTATTGTAAAATAACCAGTTTTTGAAATTTTTTTCAAAAGAAAATGGTATTTGTCCATATGTTATGCATATTTGATACCTGAACTATAACAATATAGAATTCCATCCCCACATGTTACGAGATATAATTTTGTAAAAGTTTTATAAAATTTTAAAATTAAAGAATCGAGAACAGCTTTATTATTTATAAATTATTCTTCTACAAGCTTGCTAATAAATATTATTGGTCTATTTGAATATTAAGGCATGCTTTTAAAATTTACATAAATGACTATTGCACAATTTCTGTAATATAATTTTATCACTCAAGAAATGCCCACTAAATACCTTCCAGACATTTCTAAAAGAACGAAAAAAAAAAACTTGTTTTGCAAAACATGCAAAACTTATTTTATACACTAAATACTTATAAATCACAACTAAAATACAAAATAAATCATTTAAATAATATTGATTATTCTAAAGTCGTCCCTTTGAATATAGTTTTCTGGAGAATTATTTTTTTGTAAATGAGAAGCTATCGAAATTCAGTTTTTATCTTAAGTAAGAATTTTTTTGATAAGTCGTTTCTTCTGTTTAAAAAAATAAATTTTGTGTGTAAAGTATGTTTGTTTGTAAAGTATTTTTTGATTAACGAAAGTCAAATAATTTGCATCGCATTTGCAAAAAGACTTTTCACTAAAATAAAAATTGTGACTGCAAACTTCTATTTATTCACGGAATTTGGTAGTGAAGCAACCACGGATAATCCGTAAAGTAACCAAAAACAATACAAATCAATACGAGAAAACTTTTGAACAGTTTATTGATTGTAGGTATCTACACATACAAATATGACTTAATAGATAAAGCATTTTTGTACCTGCAAGTTGGTGGTGTACTTTAAAATAAAGAATACGGCTATTTGCCTTCTGTTTTTTTTTTTTTTTTTTTTTTTTTTTTTTTGTTAAAACATCCATTTTTATTTTGGAACAAGCCGCCTTTGACGACCTGCTGATTTATTAGGTAATCGGTGATATAAAATTCCATTTCATTCTTTACTACAGTACTAAGTCTTGTTAATTTCAAGTATGTTTAAATTTCAAATTTTGATTTCAATATAACGCATTATTTAATAAATCTTATATATTTATGTTGATTGTATTATAAGCCTCTCTGATTTTCTGTCATTTCACCTAAAATTTGAAATTTAATTTTAAATGGGAATCGATTGAACCTCAACTAATATCGTAACATGCTTATTGAATCGAAATACATTCATAAAATATATAAAACACTGAATACTGTAATTTTATATGTACTGTAGAATATACTTCATGATTTACATAATATATCAGAGGATTATTCAATAAAAAATTTTCTGATTCCATAAAATTAATCCAGAATACTGCAATAAGATCGCAAAATAACAAACTAGTTTGTTTAGTTTAGTTATATTAACGTCCCGTTGTAAAGCAACATTAGGGCTATTTCGGGACGGACCTCGTAATTTTGAACCGCGGTCAGATGAAGAGGACGACACCTGAGCTGGCACCCCGCTCTCCACCACACCAGCGGGAGGACGTTTGGCATGACGGATTTAACGTGCAACAGACCCCCCTTACACGGTGGAATCGGGTCTCGAACCTGAAACCCTACGGCTCACAAGCTGAGACCTTACCACCTGGCCACCTCGGCCTAAAATAACAAACTAAAACAGCGATATTATAAAAGGGATCCATATTGGGTATACTTCAGAAAGTCATTACTTACAGTTGAATTCAAATTTTAGTTCTTATTGTTGTAGTTGCTAAAACTGTAATTAAAAATATGCTTTAAACAGAAAATTTATGCATGTAGAAAAAGTATAATATTCATATTTTGATCATCAACAATGATAGATAAAAATTAGGAAAAGGCATTAATAGGAAAAGTTAATAGATTTGGGTTTCATATGCAACAATGCAAATTATAATTAAATCTAGACAAAAAATTCTATTTGTATTCTATTGAAAGAAAGAATGCTTTGATGAATGACCTTTTCAATGTTAAAGGAATAGAATTATACTGGAAATCTATTCTGCCATTGAAAAGGCAATTTCTTGTATTTTAAAACGGTGTAAAAATCATTTGTCCATTAATATTTTCTGAAATCATCGTGGAAAAATTTCTAGGTATCGCTTAAGTTCTAATTAATTAAAATTCAAACTTAAAATTGCCTGAAAACATTGCTCCTAGTAGCGCATTTCCACCCAACCTTCCCAATTATATATGCGTCAAGTTTGGCAGCACTAGGCAAAACGTTTGTTCTATGGAGTGCTAACACGAGCACATTTCTTCTTTATCTCTGTCTTTACTAATAATAAAGATGAATGTATGTGTATATGGCGTTTTACAGCTTAGACCATTTGACTTAAGCTATCAAATTCGGTTCATATATACCTTGAAAAATAAAAATGTGCACCTCCGACCGATTTTTTATTTATTTATTTTTTATTTATTTATTTTTGAAATTTTAAACTAAAATTAAGCTGCATTTTGGCACTGTTTCACCATGATTTCCTAAAATATTATTGCAAAAATATAAATTTTACAGCGTTTCGAAATTTTAAAACGTGCCTTTTTAATTATACCAATTTTATAATCGTCAACTCTTTTCTGAATTTTGGCAATGTCTTAAAAAAAAATGCATTATTAATGCCTTATTTAAATTTCTGAAGTCAAACCGTTTTTATTGTTTCACCAAATATTTGATAATTTGATTTTCTTCCATTGTTCAAAGCTGAAAGAAAAGGATTCCGTTTAATATATAAGCAGTTTACGAGACAAATAAAAAAGTGAAGTGTAGTAGACAGATGAACCGTACATTTACTTATTTAATAGCGCCAAATATTGCAGGAATAGTTTCCATTAGGAAAGTTCATGTACCTAATAAACAGAACATATCTAAGACAATTAAAACTAGCACGGCTTTAATGTCTAACAATTTGACTGAATCATGGGGTGAAATTATATCTAACGATTTAAATGAAATTAAATATAACCAATAGCCCTTGATGAACCAGTTGGTTACCAAAGGTGACTTATTGCTAACAGTTATAGAAGTTTTTTAAACATTTTTTTGGGATTAGCAACCGCAAATAATCAAGAGATTTTTGTAATTCAAAACCTTAATTCGAACTGCAACGATTTTCATAGCTTTTTTCATCAATTACAAAAGGTTTTTTTAGCATTTTTATCCTTTTAGCAGCCTTAGTTTTTTTTTTAGATGAAAGCAGTGGAATTCTGAAAATGTTTCATTCAGTAATGTTGCTGAGGCATATCACTTTTCTGATCGCTTTCTGAGGCGTCGACTTGTTCCATGAGCACATAAACGGCTCGATACATCCCCTAATGATAGGTTGCAGGGTAGGTGGAATATGCAATATGTTAAGTAAAAGCTGGCTTTGTTGAAGCGAGCTAAATGCTGTGGGCGTGGTACGTGTGAGATTTAATTACTCCCAGCATGAATCAATGATGGATGGCACCAGGAACAAGAGTCCACCATGCGGGAAGCTTCTGCAGAATTTCGGACAGAAATATGCCGAACGGATTCCTTTTTTACCTCCCATGTGGTAAGGAATGAATCAACGCCTACAGCTTTTATGGTCTTTAGTGTAACTCTTCTGTGTACTATGGAATGAATGTATCAAGACTCGATACTGATTATAACCTTAATTGGAAATCCATTAAGGTTATAATCAGTACCATTTCGAGTTTGAGTTAGGGTTTGCGTTTTATAGCACAAAGGCCCTCTCTGGCTTAGCTGCGCCACACTCATTGAATTAAAATATTTGTATCAAGTTTTAATAAAATCGAATGTCTACAAAATCCAAATGTCTAGTGTAAAAATGTGAGTCATGAAAAAATGCAACAATGACGTAAGGTATGAATAGTACTAAAAAGCGTGGCTAATGTTTACACGATTATAAAAACCAATATATATATTTTTTTTTTAACTAAAAAGGTTAGCATGTAGAATTTTGAAAAGCAACTCGTACAAATCAGGGTGAGATTTCTGAAAAAAATCGTGGACATTCCACAAGAATGTATAAAACAGAGATAGGACTTACAAATTGAGTAAAATAGTATTGGTTCCCCCATCAACAAATGTCGATGGGTGAATCGAGTTTGACCAATCTTCAACCTAGTTAAAATGGTGTCCACTTTTCTGCTGGGTAATGTGGGCTAGAGATCGATTGTAGTTTTAACATTTCGAATATAGCTAAATTTGAAGATTTGTTTTATTGTAATTCACAAACTTAGAATGAATCATAATTAGTTCACCTTATTTAATGCTTAAATCTTTATTTTAAGCTTTTTTAAAATTCATTCACTAACTTCCTAGTGTGTTTAACGTTTGCCCGAAGATCTGCAGTTGTGAAAATTGGCGGATCTTGGTAACTGATTCAGTCAAAGAATATGTTACTAATAAACTCAATATTCTTCTTTCCCAAAATACATTTAATTCTATATTAAAAATTAATTTATTGTGAGTAAATTAATTGAATTTGGCAGATGAACTTGAATAATAAGTCAGATTTTTCTATCCGTGATTATTTAAACCTCTAGATTCCTTAAAATCCATGTAGCAGAATATTCAACCTTGCTGGTATTATTTTCCATTTTAAGTTTAGAAACAAGCTTCTTACATAACAAAGTTTGCGAAACTTTTCCATTATAATTTTACTGTAGATATCTATATATCTAAAGGGAAAAAGAATTTTGCGATTAGTATTTCAATATGGGAAAGCTTAGAAATTAACTCACATCATTATTGTTATCGCAAATATAATATTTGTAATTTTGTTTGACATGAAAGAAATGGAATCTCATGCTTCTTATAAATCACAATTATGTGAGAAAATCCATATTTCATCCAGTTGAGCAATTTCTAGTGCTGGTATTAGGCAAACGTAATTTCTACAAATTGTCATTTGATTGAAAAATCTGTATTTGATATTTTCATAAATAGATTTAATAACTTCTATTTTCTTGTCTATTTATCTGAAAGTAACCTTACTGAATTTATTCGCTCATTTTAACTTCATTGCTTTAAAGTATTTCCAAGATAAATATGAGTCTGAATTAAAATATCCAGAAAAATTAAACCTTGATTTTAATATTTTAATTTTTATATACTGACTTATCTATAAATTACTTCTTACGACATACTTGGTGAAAAATCATTCAAAATGATCTATAAGACTGACGGTTGAATCTAGAGCTTTGGAAATACTTATTTTTTTAGATATAGGTATTCATTAAGAAAGATTTTTTAATTTATTAGATTTTTAATTAAAATTTATTAAAAGTTTAAATCTTTTCCCTCGATAACTTCGTAACATATTGTTGTACAAAAACCATTCTTATATTTGGAAATTTACAGTTTGAGTTGAAAGTTTAAAAAGCTTTTCACTGATAGTCATTTTTCCATACATTTTTTTCTTCAGGCTTTACTAAATTTTTAAAAATATATTTTCCAATAATAATTTCATTATTTAATAGCTTCCTATATACGCCTGCATGTTGCGAAGATATTTAATAATTTTTTACGCATGCTATCACCGCTATATAAGTGTGAACAAACTTTAAAAAATTATACTACTATACTTTGGACTAAATGTTTGAATTTCTTTTATATATTTATTTGTAATAATAACTAAGCAGGACTTTTTTTGAAGCATGACAGGGCAGGAATTCTGTATTTTAAATCTCAGATTATCAGAAAATGGATCTTTCACTGCGGCAAGAGACATGGGCCGTTTTAAATTCGAAGATATTTTTAACCTTATAGACAGAAATGAAACTTCCCCATTTTATTGAATGGATCGCAGTTGTTATTGGTTCGGTCTTTGCACCGAACTCAAACATCTCAATGCCACGGATACTTTATGGAATCGGTGCATAAAACGTCCTTCAAATTAAAACTATGCTAAAGCATTAATTAGAGACATTTTATTTAAATCATCCCTTAAAAATTTACATTTTAAATTTGCATCGAAATGTTTATTTGCTATTATTATTATTATTTTTCATAAATAACTACAATATGAAAGAAAATTGGACATATTAAGCAAGCTTGGCATCTAGGACTTAAACCTTTTAAATCTTCATTATTGTTCACTAATAACATTTGTTTGATATTGGGTATTTTTCTAATGTTTGAAATATTTCTAACTTTGATTTAGTGGCTGTACCCTGTCGCAATTATCAAAGGGAAAAAAAACTCCTATATCATTTTGAATGAAAACATCGGCATCTGTGATGTTTAATTTGAAGAATACTTTAGAAATTTTTCAACAATTGTAATTTATATTATAGTTTGTAAAGTATGTATTTTTTTTTTTTCCAAAAGTTACAAACTGTGATTAGTTCTTTTCTCTCTCTATCACGAAAAAAATTAGGTATGCACCATTTAAGCGAACACCGATCATTGAACTGTGTCTTTTTTCCCCCTTCACAAACATGTGAAATCACCTTCCATGTTAAAAGCCATATTTTGTGAGTTTTACACTTCATCATTAAAGTCAGTAATTTTATCATTAAACTCGATTGTTCTGTGAGCTAATTGAGATATTCGCAGACTTTAGAAACATTAAAAGTAAGTGATCGAAACAGTTCTTCCATTAAACTCCTCAAAAACTCCTCCTGAACTCCTTTTGAGGAGTTCTTCCATTAAACTCCTCAAAAACAAAATGACCATTAAACAGTCGGTTAAGTTACTATCATGCATTTGCAATCACTGTCCTAAACCGTAAAGAATACATTAAGGAATCAATACGAAAATCATTCATGCCATCACGGTTCCATCGGAAAGATCAAAAACGAACTCGAGTGCTTGATACATTCTCCCATCATTGAACAACCCACCCAGACCCCTCTAACTGCAGGTTAAATCCATAATAGAAGCTGATAACAATCTTTAGGTACAGCGTCCGTAATAGAAACTGTCACACGTTTTTACGCCGGTTTGCGCTAACAGCCCTGGAAACTCCTAAAATATCTGCAATCGCAAAATCATGAAGGCGGACTTAAAAATCGTGCTGATCTTCTTCCTGCACATTGTATACGACTTTTAATGTCATCATTAGACAAGGTTAATTGCCGTCAGTTGCCTCCTGCTGATAGAAGGCCCGTGGATGATCGTTTTTCAGTACACCCGCCAATTAGCCCTCTAAGGAAAAGGTCAGTTTCATAACGATTTTTTTTTTCTATAACCCCCAGCACACGGAATGGGTGTAGGCATTGGTACGTGGCATGCGTGTGTTATCAGATGTCCATTTCGTCTCGAAAATCATCATGAATTCGAGCTTTTTTATTTTCCTTCTGCCCCTTGCTGACATCTATTTAAAAGATCATAAAAATAGGTCGTTATTCTTCCACGCACATTAGATGTTGTTGAAATGTGTCGTAAATATAGACTTGTAACTATTCTATTACGAATAGAAGACAAGCGTCATTTTCAGAAAAGAGCGTCATATCCTGTTGCTTTTTTGTTTTAGTACATTCATTAGAAATGTAAATAAATTTAAATGACCTACTAGCGCCAGAATTTGGAAGCGCGCATTATCTTTCCAAAAAATCGCGTTAACTGACAACGTTGAAGGCTCTCAATGAAATAACGATGTCGCATTAGACGTTGATTTGATAAACCATAAGCTGTTTTAAAAAATAAATTTCAAAAAAAGGTTGCTGCTAAAACAACTAATTATCTATGCACTAATATGACGAATTGATTTTTAATGAACCCTTCGTTTTCTTTCTTAAACAGTGAGATGTATCTTATTTTTGTGATATAATCATTCGGTTTTGATAATGTTTTATAATCATACTAATCCCCTTTGGCGACCATCTGATTCACTGGAGATATGGGTTAGATATAATTTCATTTAAATCATCCATGATTTTAATAAACTGTCAGATATTAAAGTCATGTTATTTTAATTGTCTTTTTTCTTATGTAGACTTGTCCGTGGCATCACAGCACTATTAAAAAATAATTGGAGAGTTGAGTTCATCTGTCTTTTAAATTTTGCGTTGCTTTAATAATTTTACTTTTTTTTTTTTCCGTCTTGTAAACTTCACATATATCAAAGAGAACCCTTCTTCTTTAGCTTTTTATCGTGTGGAAGAATATCATCCGATAAAATATTTGATAAAATAAAGAAAATGATTTGAATTTCAGAGCGCCTATGCTATCGCTAAAAATTAATCGCCTATGCTATCGCAAAAAATTTCAAAAAATTGCCAAAATTTGGAAAAAATTTGCGCAGCAATTAAATTAATTTAATTCAAAAGACAATTTTTTAAAATTTTGAAATGTAAAATTTATTTTTATGGAATAGTATTTCCAAAATTTATTTTTTGGAAGTTATCGTTAAAAATTTTCAAAATTTAATTTTTAATTAAAATTCTAATAAAAAATTTTTTAAATATGGCTTGGAGAGACATATTTTTATCATCCAGTCAAGCGATTTATCCTGTAGAGCACCAAAACGCTCACACATTCATCTTTATTATTAGTAGAGATTTATTAGTCCCAATCAGAATATGAATGAACATTCTATAAGAAAAACTCAAATTGAAATTCATTAGATGCACGATAAAAGAAAAGAAAATGGATTAATCAAATCTGGTATTCATAAAATATTGCTTATAAGGGATGATTAAAAGAATTACCTCTCAAAGACTTTTTGATGCAACAGAATTTAAGAATTTTAAATCAGAATAAACAATAATATATTTTTCATGCATCTGCGAAGATTATCTTCCGAATTTGAAAATTCGTGAATTTTGCATTTTGAAGCTTTACTGGTGATGATACATTTATTCATTGAAAGAGATTTTTTTTTCAAAGAACACTACTAACTTTTGATAATACTTTTTTCAATCAATCATTATTCGTTCAATTTTTTTATTCACCATTTACTTATACTAAGACTAGAAACGTAATTGGGGTTGCCTGTCATACTAACTACATTAAAATTAGATAATTAAATGAATAAAGTCAATTTATACTCATATGATGCATATCAGATGTGTCCACCTATTTAATTTTGCCATTCATTGTTCATTTTAAATGAAGATTAAAGGGGGAAGAAGTTGATTAAGCATAGCTAGATATTAGATGATAAATGTAGTTGCCATTTTTTCCTTGCAGTTTTTACGAGTTAAATATATTGAAAGTATTAAATTATGAATTGTAAAAAAATTTTGAAATAAACAAAAGTGTGGTCTTTAGAACGATTGAATTCGCAGCTTTTGTTTTCCCGAATATTTTTAAATTAACTGTCAAACTTTACACTAGCTATATCAAATTCCTTTAAATTCTAGTCATTTTCTTTCCATGATTTTCGTGAAATTTGAAAAATTATTTCCTCCCTTCTCTTTATAGTTAACTGTCAAGCACTTAAAATATCATTTTACTATTTACTCAATAATCTGCATCATGCAAATATTGAATAAATATTCCTATTTAAATCATGAAAACCATTGGTCTGTCTGCTAAGATACATATAAATAATAGATGCTGTTTAAGTCTAGGCGTATTGTTAATTTTATTTTTCTGCATTAAAAAAAGGCATCGTTATCATTTTTACAGTTTCATATTTACTACCACTTATATTAAATGATCATGCATATTTAAAATAAGAAATCTTTTGAAATTTTAATCTTCCAATTCTACATATGAAGAAGTCTTTTGGTAAATATATTAATTTCATAAACTCAGTGTTCTTTTCTTGAAATTAATTTCAATTTTCATGATTAACTTTATTTTTTCTAATTTTAATTTCAGTTTTTAAAATTAATCATACGAAAATTTAAATTTAATAGATGAAAAACATTTTGGGCATTTTTTTTCCTTCAGAATTTGGCTAAGTTATTTTAAGAATACATGCTTCAATATTATAATACTATAGAAGTCGTAAGTTATTCGAAAGAGAAATACAGATACATGAACATTAGAGATTGCAATATCGGACCAAAAGTTCAATACCGGTATTCGGTATTTTTAAAATCTTAATACCGGTAGTAGAAATTTCAGAAAAAGAAAGAAAGCACAGGTGTTTCTTTGTTTTATTTGCCAGTTTTATTAGAGAGTAAGTCCTATATTCCAAAAAAAAAATTTTCTGAATGAATATTTATATTTAAATAATGTCTATTTCTTACAATTATCCATTCATCAAATGTAAGACTAAAATTTTTCACCGTTTACTTTTAGTTGTATTAGCTTGTGTTTCAAAGAACTGAGAACGCCGTTCTGTAGTTTATAACAGTTCTTATAGTGTTAATAGACGTTGGTAGTTTTTTAAAACTTCTGATTGATAGTGATTTTCTTAATTCAATAGAAGTGCAAAACACTCTTAATGGCAAACCATCTAATGCTGTCATTTTACTTAGAATTTCATCCAATTTTTTTTTTTTTTTTAATAATCTAAAATCCCTGATGGCTTGGGCTTAGAAACTCCGCTTAAATTTGTATCTTCATCGCAATTATATTTTTTCCTCTAAACAAATTTGTATCATGTTTCTTTTTTAAATGTGTATGGAGTCCGCTTGTACTTCCTCCGTTCAATTTAATAATTCTTGAACAATTTTTACATTGTGCCACCATATTCTTTTCATTATATAAATACTGAAACCAAACCTAAGTATTATTAACTCATTTTTTATGTTCTTTAAAGTTATTCTTATTCATTATTATGGTTTATCATTTATAAGTATACATACAATAAATCTGAAAAATTTTTGAATCCTAAAGTATGATATGGAAATACAATATGAATAACAAACTCAGCTATTTAAAAAATATTGAAATACTAGCCGCCTTTGGCGGCCAGCCTATTCACCAAACTTAATGTTCGTTAAAATTTTAATAATTAAACATTTTATGCAATTCCAACTTTAATAGATTCTTCAGCAAAATATTTTAAAACTTCAAATTTTGATAGTCATATAATTCACTCATAATATTATAAAGGCCTTCAGTCATAACGTGATATGTATCTCTCTAATTTTCTGTTACCCCTCGTAGAATTTATGCTTTAAATTAAAGTGTAAAGGATTAATCTGCAACTAATATAATAATATTTTTTACTGAAACAAAGCATTTTTTTTAATAATATGATTACTGATAATAGAGTCACTGAGCGTTTCAACTTTATGGACACTAAGGAATATCTTTCTTAATTTATGTAATATCTCAAGAATATGTCAACAAAATTTTCTCAGATTCATCATGAACAGATCGATTCATTAACAATGTTTCATTTTAAATGCATCAAACACTAAGAAAATAAAATGAATCGTTTAAAATAATCGGTCGAAAACAGCTTTAAAAAAAACTACTTAAAAAACGATGTACTTAAAACTATAAGCATATACAAAAAAATATATAACTAACATAAATACAATTTACTTACAAAAGCATGCAACTAACCTAAAAATAATTTAAATCGTCCGTTGATAATGGTTGCCATGGCAACAATCGGAACGCAATGAGCATGCGTGAATTTTCTTCGCCTATTACGGTAACGCAAATGCGTGAATTTTTCTACGCCAGTTGGGGTAACGCTATATTGATTAGACATTTTTAATTTCCTTTATTCTGTGTTATTTTAATTCAAAAGTACTTCAGAATGAATCTGAAAGATCGATTAATTAACAATGTTTAATTTTAAATGCATAAAACATTAAGAAAATAAACAGAATCGTGTGAAATAATCCGCCGAAAAACGTTAACCCTAGCCTCATTACTGTTGGGAGAATAAAAATACTGAAGCCTTACTCATTTGGCGGTGAAGATTTTTTTGGCGGGAAAGTTAGTTTTTAATTAATAATTAAAATTTCAAAAAAAGGGACCCCAGGTGCACATTCCCGACCTCTAAGGTATACATGTACCAAATTTGATAGCTGTATGTCAAATGACCTGTCCTGTAGAGCGCCAACACACACACACACACACACACACACACACACATACATACATACATACATTCAGCTTTATTATAAGTATAGATTACACATTTTCTACACAACTACAACCTTGTTTTCACAAATATGAATATCAAACTACGAATCTTGCTAGCGTGCAGTATTGCTCGGAGATGTAATAGAATAGTTTTGAGCCACCTCCTTGGATGATTCACTACTACTATTTGATCACTTCTCTTGATTGTATGATGCAACTTTGTACTCACGGTCTAATTAATTTCGTCCGTTAGAGACACATAAAAACCAAAACGTATACTATTTTGCTATGTTGGCAATCCCTGATCATATAGTGGGGACAATTCAAAAAGTTTCTAGTAAATACCGAAAAAACGGTATTTAAACTTGTGAATACCGGTATTGCAAAATTGTACAAATGGCTTAAAATACCTGTATTGCAATCCCTAATAAACATGTAGGCAAATCATCTATTCTCTATTATAATTTTTCAATAAGATGATTAATTATTAATTTACGAAATTGCAGCTAATCCAAAAATAACTTAACGATATTATTTGTTAATAGCAAATAATATTGCTGTCTGTCGTTGTATCTTTTACTTGCCAACGGTGGAAAAACACATATCTAAAGAGAAGCAAGGCTGCCGGTATTGCTTTAGGCGCAATTTCAAAAAATCCCAAATAATTTATTTATTTATTTATTTTAGTTTTTTTTTCCTAAGTTATGAAATGAAAAACAGAATAGCAGTCTTCTCCTTGGCTTTTTCTTATACTAGCACAATACTGCGCGTATTACTTTTGCTAGTAAAGTATGGAAAAAAATCGAGTATGCTTCTTTTCAAATTGGAATCTAAATTTAAAAGAGGTCCCAATTTTGATCGCAAGACCATAACATTTAGTGTTACGTTTTTAAGTTGCATCATTTATATACTCGATAAAACGACAGACGGCCGATTCTTTCATGGAGATGGTTTAAAGTATGACGTAGATTTTCAGTTTTGTGGATAAAATTATGCTCAATTCAATCCTCTCAAATCATTCTGGTTTTATTTACGTTTATGCATATACGCGGGGATGGGACGAGATTTCTCGTTAGCGGATTTTGTCCAGAATTTCAGAGGAATCTACAATTTTACTGTTATGACCGCATATATAATTCCATCCATCCAATGTGTTGCGTTTTCGAGTTGTCATGTTAACAGATATGTAGAACTACATAATTTAAAAAGTGGTTGTTTTCAAACTTATAAGGGCTTATAATTTGGGATATTCGTAACAAAAAATAACTGTTTAAACTTCGTAAACTCAATTTTAGCTTCTAAGTTAAACGCCAAACTATTTCTAGTGCCCAGTACAACGAACGGATAATTAATGGAATTCTCCCATGGCCAGTTGGGAAAATTTGATGTATTCAACTAATGACCGGCCTTGGTTGCCTAAATTCTTTAAATAAATAATGCCATGTATAATTTAAAAGGTAAAGAGTCTGCTCTTCTCTTTCAAAATTAGAAACACACACTCATTTATAGTGTCGTTTCAATTCCATAATGGAAACTTTTGTAATTCTAAAACAGCGCATCTTTCGACGAATATAAATTTTAACGGACATTTTTAAACGTTTTGCTTGAGATATATATCTTGAATGTCGTAAAATATATATATATATATATTTTTGTTTGATCGTACTGTCCACTTCTGAATTAAAAAGCAATTGAAAATTACTTTAAAAAATTTCAGTTTGCATGAGTGTTAAAAACATGAAAAAACACCACTCTGAAGTTTTACAGATTTCCAACGATCACTCTCTGAAATTGTTGCCAATGAATTTTATTCTTATCTTGCAACGGACGACTAAAGAAATTATCAAGTAATCAATTTGTTATTCTCTATCCTATTTTTCACAAGTAACTAGCTTTTATTCATTGGTACATTTTGCATCACTTTTGTCTATGCACTAAATCCATTATATTTCGCAACTGTTTTGTTAATGCAATCAGAGATGAATAAGAATGGATGTGCCCTGCTGGCAGGGTTATCTGCTTAATCCTGCTTTCTACTGCCGAATTTAACGGTCGGCGTACTTTTCAAGAGTCCATTAAACAATGCGATTAAACTCCACTGCTCATTTTTTTCAGCTTGGTTGAGCGCGGCACATCACTCAATAATACAGTATCTGAAAACCAGATTAATCATTCTGTGTCCTTATCCAAGCATGAAGGCGCTGACATGCACAGAAGTTCCTGGCGTGGAATGGGCTGCAAGAGGCACCATGCCGATTCTCGCTGTCGGAGGGCGCGTTCTTTTTCAACATTCTCAAATGACTGGATAATATAATCTTGATTAAATAGCCCAAGCTTCAGAGGCCCCATTATGTGCGCCGTAACTCAAAAGACATGGTCCATAACGCTCCTTTTTCCTCCTCCATAAGAAGGTCGTGAGCCTCACCTGTGATCTTACATCTTTCACCTGAAGACGTTTTCCCAATAAATCTGTCCTTTCATCCATCAAGCAAAAGTTGTGGCTTCTTTTTCGCCTTTTTAAAGTGTTCTGTTTTTCAGCGCAGATCGTATAACATTTTTCACCTTAAGTGTTGGCGAAATGTCTTTTCTAATTGAAATGTTTGGCTATGAAATTCGGAAGGGATGACGCACGACGACGTTAAATTAGAGTCGGCACAAATAAACAGTTGAGGTTGGTTGTAGAAGCTCCTGTGGAAGAAGGATGGCTGGGTGTCAGATGCTGACAGTTTAAAGGGCTTAGTAATAAATTTGTCTTACGGAAATAAACAGATGGTTATACATGAATAGAAAAAATAGCCCTGCGTTTTGTTGGTTTTTGCTAGTGAAAGTGAAATATAGAGCGCTTAGATTTATTGTTTTATTTATTATTTTATTTTTCCGTATGACCTCATGTTGTATTTCTAGAAGCTTGTAAGTGGTCACTTTCCGGATGTTTTCCAGGCCTTCTATCTTTTACTTACATTAATTTTATTCATTATAAATAAGTTTAAAATATTTATTCTATCTTTAAGATGCCCATCTGTGCTATCAAATGACAATTTTAACGATAAATTTTGAAAATTCTCATATCAACTTTCCCTGTAATATTTTATTAACCCTTTGCGGTACACATTTATTGGATTTTTTTTTTTTTTTTTTTTTTTTTTTTTGCATTTGGAGCATATTTAATTTTGTGGGCAAGTAAGAGTAGTAGATTTTATTCAAGAATTAATTTATTTCGTATTATTCATTATATATATTCCTACATAATATTGAAATAACTTTAGGCAGTTAGTATTATAAAATACTTCTAAAACAAATAAATTCTGGTTGTAATAAATAGCAAATTATTAATAATATAGTTAAATCTCGTCTTAGTTACAATGACGTATCAGAACGTCATGCGCGTCTTTGCCCAAACAAATGCATGGCGTACTGATACGTCAAATGTAGCCAAAGGGTTAAAATCCTAATAAATGTATTTCATTTTTTAAAATCTGAAATAAAAGAAAGGTCTTTTTTGAGTATTTCTATGAATAAATACTTGGCAAAATCCTGTACTCTGCATTATTAATTTCGGTGATTTGGAAATAAGATAGTATAGTAAAACATTCGTTAAAAAAGTACTAGAAAATTGTACATAGATAATTGTTTCAATTCATATAACTAACATAAAAAATAACTTATGATTCGTAACATACAATTTCTGTTAAGAGAGAATAAAATAGCAAAAAAAAAAAAATATTGATCGATTTTAATAATCTTATAATGAAACTTAATAGAGAAAACACATTGTACTCGTTCATTTTGTTCGTTCTTTTACAAAAATGGTTCAATGTAGTTTGAAAGAGATTGCATGATGCTAAAAAAAATGCGAATTGCCTGCAGAAGAAATAGAAAAGGTTGCGCAGACAGTCCAATAAAAAAAATTGATTTCTTTGCACAAATAATTTAATTATTTAACCAATCTTCATGTTATCTATGTATGCCAATATTTTATAAGTTTTTATTTTAAAAAAAATAATATTTTTCTGATTTATATTTTGACAACAACTTCAACTATTAAACAATAACGTAATATTATCATCAAAAATTGGCGAAATAAAAATAATGCAATGAATGAGGGGATTTTAATTTTTCTTAATCCTCATTTTGGATACATTAAAAGAAACAAACTCATATAAGCATTGATTTTATACAATTATAAATATTCTAATTTCATTTAACATTTTTTAAAATTAATACATAATGGGAAAATTCCGCTTTTTTTTTCTTTTTTTTTTTTTTTGTCCTTTTATTTTATTTATCTTGATTTCCAACTCAGTCCTTTAATTAATTGCAGTTTAGAGTAAGAAATTAGATAACGATGAACGTATTTTCAATTTTTTACATTTTGAAAGAAAGCAAATTACATTTTAAAAAATTCTCAAATCTAATGAAGCAATTGCTAAAGAAAATTCAAAATTATATTTGGTTCTTGGTTGTTTTTTTTTTTTTTTTTTTTTCCCAAGGGATAATAGAATTTTGATCTCTTAAGTTCCTAACGTAAAGAATGCAATTCAAAACTTGTTCACACCTTTAAAAAAAAAGGCATTAAAATAGTATGTGACAGTGATAAATGAGTAAAAATTCAGAAACTTTACGTGAAAAACACGCTTAAGATGAGTAATATTTCTCTAGATTATTAATAATCTCTCAGACATTCAACCATGTTGCCTGACATCTGGCGAAAGTTTCTTAATTACATTGATCCATAGTGACATTTTTTTCTTTTTTGTTTGAATAGCAGCACTTTCACTGGTGTAACATCATAGTGAATTTGCTATGTTCAGATAAACTCTTTTTACTTTTTAGGTTCTGGAATATCATACAATGATAAATCGTTATCGGAGAAAAATAGTTCAGAGAAGTGTGAATGTTAAGAGTTTTTCTTTATTTGAATCATTTCTTTAAAAGGGAAAAAATATTTTGCTGTAAAATATTTTGTCGAATCTAATATTTCAATGACAAAATATTGAATGCAGTAGTTATTTTCTTACTGCTTCAAGAAAACTAAAAATGATGATTTATGACACACAGTTCATAGGTATTCTACTGTCAATGCAATATTTTTTTTAATAATGTTAGTCATTAATGGATAATAAAAGTTTTGATATGTTATTTTATTCAATTAATATTCTAGAACTAACAGGGATGTTAGCTAAAATTCCTTAGGTATTTGAGGAAATTCATGCATATTTTTTTAAATAACGTCATTTTTAATTTTATCGCAAGTGACGGATAAACGTTAACTTCGTACATTATTCAATAATATACATTATCTCTACTAATAATGATGATGATGGTGTGTGCTGACGTTCTACCGGAAGGATCGTTAGACCTAATTCTACCAAATTTGACATATATATATATATATATATATATATATATATATATATATATATACTTTAGAAGAATGGAATATGCACTTTAAAGTTTTTTTTTAATTTTAATCAAAAAGTAAGCGAAATTGTTATTTTTCCTCAAATTCTCCCAAACTATTATAACACAAAACTGATTTTTACATCATTTTAAAATTTAAAACATTATTATTGCTTTGCGTAATTTTCAACAATAGTTGTAAGATTGTTGAACTAAAATTTAAATCGTCTTCATTATTCCATCAAATATCTAATCACGTACTTTTTTTTTCCATAATTGTAAGCTAAGGAAGGAAGATTTTGTTTAATATCTATCTATATGGCATGATGAATAAAGAATTGAATTTACAGTACCGCAAAAATTAAAAGATACATTAATCCGGACAGTCACCTTTTGAATAGAACTATAATGCTATGAAACTTAATTCTTTTAGGTTGGTTCATACTCATAATGAACAAAGCTGATGTCAGGCTAGTAAAATAACTTAAATCCGATATCTGCAACAATTTGGCGTGTAAAATTATTTTCTTGCAGAAATCATTAAGTTCTGCATATGATAGTTAATTGAAATTAAACTCGACCAATATTACCCGCGAAACAGCTGATCGTCCAACTTATGTACAGTAACGGTCAAATGGGCTGTTGTACTCTTTGATTACACATTTATTTAAAACGACTTTTGTATTTAAAGCGCATTAATTTTTTGAACATGCGAAGGCAGTGACTTTTAAGGGCGAATTCATTTATTTCTTATTATTCAGAATATACACTGCTAGATGATATGCAAATAACTCGAGCTAATTAGAATTACAAAAAAAGGGAAATATAAATTAAAACAAATACGGAACGTTCAGATACGTCAAATATACCCAAAGGGTTAACCCTTTCGTGAACCGCTTCTCTTTTGAATTTCTGACCTTTTTTAACGTTTTATTATCAATTAAACAATAACATTGCAGAAATATATTTTATACATCGAATTTTATGCTTACATATAATTTTTAGAGATAGGAAGTGTACTTCCCACAGAATCATTTACGATCATAAGGAAAATTCAATTTAATGACAATTATTTTCCTTATAAAAATAAGGAGCATAGTGCAATGCACAAGAATATCTTGCATCCTGCACACATATGGTTGCTCCTCTTTTCTGGGACCTTTGTGCTACATTTCTTATGTCGTATATAACTCTGTCGTATAATTTTCCTTAATAGCTAAGCGCACATCACCCGGAATCGCACACTTCTTTACTTGGAAGCTAGAAGGACGCCTTTCCTTTTTTGGGGGGAATATACGCCAATTAGCTGAAGAGCTAATGCTATGCAGAATGTTAGTTGTATAAACTTACGTTTCTTTCCTTTACAGCATACTAGAAACCTATTCATTATCCCGAATCTTCAATAACTATTCAGTAATGAAACGGAGAATTATTAATGATGTCATTTTGCAGAACCAGGTTAATTATGTTTCATCGCAATTTGGTAAAATAACGAAAGATAAGATTTTCAGAATAAATTCATTTGTCATTTATTCTCATAACAAGCAATTATGAGCATTTAAAGTAATAATAATTTTTGTTTGTTTCTAGGTCATTGAATACAACATGAGGGTTGAGTGTAAGTGCCATGGAGTATCTGGATCATGCGAGACCAAGACGTGCTGGCGGGCTCTTCCGAAATTCCGACTGGTTGGTACAATTCTAAGGGAAAAATTCGACACCGCAACTGAAGTCCAGCCACGAACGTCCGGCAAGCGGAGCCAGCTGGTTCCTCTTAATGCTTATTTCAAATACCACTCAGATACAGACCTCGTCTATCTAGACTCATCTCCAGATTTCTGCGAGCAGGATTCGCAGAATGACACTCCGGGCACTCATGGCCGGCAGTGCAACAAGACTTCGAAGGCCATCGATGGTTGTGACCTGCTGTGCTGTGGCAGAGGTTACACCACCAGGACTGAGATCGTGAAGGAGAGGTGCGAGTGTAAATTTTACTGGTGTTGTTTTGTTAAATGCAAAGAATGCGAAGTGGAAGTGGAACTAAATTATTGTTTATAGAAGAGAGTGGAAACGTGTTTCCCGGATCAATGGAGAGTGCTGAACATACTGATTTTCAGGAAATTAGCATGAATTCTTATTTGTTCTCAAATGAGAATGGAATTTCAGTGGCTGTATAGTTGTAAAAAAGCTTTTTATCGAAAAGCTTCTGCACTTCGACTAAACATTTCAATCGATATGTGTATAAAACGACTAGATTGGTAGAAAACGAAGGTAAGCGACATTGTACTTAGAGAAGGTGCCGGTTCTCCTTTCTCCATTTGATGACATTATGAGCAAAACATTTTATGATCTGTACAATACCTTATTTCGACTATCATAACAATTATCTCGTATTCGTCTCTCGAAAAAGAAAATTTCTGTACCTACATAGAACAATTGCGTCAGTTTGAACCATTCTATTTGCCAGTATAGCTCATTATACTTCTGCTACCATGCATTTTAAGTTAGATTAGCTAATGGTAATATTATATTTTTAGACTGGTGCTTTAAAGAAGTGACGCTGGCCTTATTTACGCACATTTGAACAGAATTTAAAAAAGAAATTCGTTTTTAAAAATTTTGTATAGAGTTTTTGTGTGAGCAATATTGCTAATAATTAGCATATCTTTTAACCTTATTTTTTAATGACTAATTCTAAATCTGTTTATTAAACATTAATGTTACATTACTATGATTATATTTTATTTGTGTAATAAAAGATATGGAGTAGAAAAAGCGTGTTTTAAGTTAGACTTTTCGTTTACTTACAAAGCAAATTTTAAATATTTCAGATCCACGAATTATGATGCATTCTGCAATTCATATTACGACAAGAACCAATGATAATACACAAACTCATTTATAAATTATTTATTAGAAAAAGGTAAGAAGCAGCTGTAAATAAAAACAATTCTTGCATTAAATTTGTAAAAGAAAATCATCAATAATCATGTAAATATGAATTCTTAGATTTACCGTTCTGTAAATTATCCCGATTGAAAAGGCCCCAGAAAATATTAAAGAAGTTTGTAAATATCATGAAATATTTCCACAAGTCAGCATTGTCATATTAGAAATAAAACAAGAAAGCATGTATATTCGCATTTGATATCAATTTTCCAGTAAATTTATTTGAGAAACTAAATAAATTTAACTTTTTGATAAATAAAGTTTCCTTTATAAGTAAATAATAAATTTGAAAGAACGCTATTAGATAGGTTAAACTATGCAAATAAACCTTTTTTTTCATGTTTTTGTAATATATTTAATTTTTTTTTCTTTTTCAAAAATAATGTATAGCCACGAAATTTCTTAACTTTAACATCACAAAGTTGTTAACTGTTCTGCTCTCATTTTTACTCTGAACAAAAATACATTAAAAAATATTTTTTGTGCTAGTTGCCTGTATGCCAGTTTTTTACTGTTTGATGTAGAATACGGTTCAAAACAAAGCATTTTAGTTGCAGTAATTTTATACGCTGTTACTCATGCCTCTATAAATGCAGAAAATGTAGTTGCTTCTTTATCTCATGACCTTTAATAATTTTTAAAAATTTTCATGACTACAATGTTTACGCTTTCCTCCCTCAAAATTCGATACGCACTGCCTCTTAGGTTTTTTTTAAAGAAATCTTTAGAACTGTGCTACTTTCTTGAGTCATTTCTCATATTTCAAATACCACCTGGAGCAGATTGACTTCTTCCCACGTCTCCCAAAACTAATGTGGTCTAGATTAATCCGACAGTATCTTTCACCTATTGCAAGAAAAAAGCAACGAAGGGAAGGAGGAAAAAATAAAGCACAAACTCTCGAATTATTCTTCTTTTTTTAAACTTTCTTGAAATCCCAACGAAATAAATTATCCTTCTGATCATCCATCGCGTGAAACTTTGGTAACTTCAAGAGAGAACAGCAAGTAAAAAAAAAGGAAAGGTATGGGAGCCGCATTGTTTCTGTTGAAAGTTCCCTGGGAATTTTTTTTGTCTCTATCTGTCTCATCTCGGGGTGTTATATAAGACGTTTCGGCATCATCAGTTTCAGCCCGAAACAACAACTCGAGGCAGTTGTTGAGAGTGGACGACTGTCTGCGCGTGATTTATAACCGCAAAGAGGGGTTTGGGGTCTGAATCACCAATCTTCGCCAATTCATCAATCAGGCAATACTGTCACCCGCACAATTCTTCGGGACCGTGTGGCTGGCTGAGAAAAAAATATATATAAAAAGGAGGTCCTCTCCTTAAGCGTCCATCAATCGATTCTTTGAACAAATGATAAATTTTCGGGAAGAACTTTTGTTTTGAAAAGTTTCCTCTGCGATATTAAACGACATCGGATTTAACGATGAATTGGTTATCTCTTCGGTCTGATAACGTGCGGCGGTGGAAGACGTAAAAAAAAAACTACAATCCTAAAAGCCTTGTCAAAGCGTTAAAAATTCTAATCACTTTGAAGGAAAATAAATGATGTTGGAATTTTCTAGATTGGAACATGTTCTTTACATTTTTCGATAGAATTCTTAGAAGCATTTATTTTCAAACCCGTATTCTTTGTTGACGAATTTAATTAAAATTGGAAGGATGGTTAATTGAGAGTTCTTTCGATATAACAGAAAGAAAAATCATAAAACATGCTGTTTCTTGTGTAGAACTCATTTTGTATTCATTATAATAGTGTGTATTTCTATGATTATGACGCATTTTGCTTGACATAGAAAACGTTTATGGTCATTAATTTTTTCTTAACATAATCGTTTTTTATTCTAATGTTATATTTAAAATATCATCTTAAAACGTTTCTTTTGTAAATTTTAAAAAATTAAGCGTTTGTGTTTTTTACACTGATTCTCATCTCATTTAAGATATAATTAAAATTTCATCATTTGAAATTAATCCTCGTTATACCATAGTTTAAAATAATTAACTTAGTTCTCTTATTTTAATATGTAAACTGCTCACAATATATATCTTATGGAAACAAATTGCATCTAGCTAATTTTACGTAATTATTTTTAAATAGCATGTATTATATATATTTACTTAGTAATTAATATTATCAGCAAAGCTCATACTAACATTTTTGTACAAAAGCACATGAAATCATTTCCATTTCTTCTAAAAAGGCATTGAAATTTTTCATTTATCTAAGCAGGATTCAACACAAGAATCCTGAAAGTTATGCTGTAGGAATATAAGAATTTAAAACCCGTTGATATTGCTTGAAAATGAACATACAGCCATTATTGTTTTAGAGCATCAGAAATTACGCTTATTTAGATAATAATGTTTGGATATTTTCATGTTCATAAGGAAGTAGCTTTTAAAATAAAAATAAAAAATACATACGAGGTGTCCACTTTAATCATGGCTTAATAATTAATTTCTAATCCATTAGAGATAGGATATGTATTTGCCGTTGGAAAAATTTTCTAAATGACCTCAAAAAATTATTTTTTTAGGTTGTATGAATCTATAAATAAACAGCTAAAAAATTAAGAAATCTAAATTTTTATGCAATTCGTCAACTTAATAGTCATTTGTAGTAAAATATTCTTGACACGCTAATCTTTTAAACAAAAAAAGAAGTTCCAAGCTTTCTTGATAAAAATTGAGTAATGAAGCGTTCAATTTCATTAGATTAGATTAGTCAATGGACATCTCGAAGAGGCACAATATAGTGAATATTTATCGAGGAGGCTCCAAAATCAGCTATAATATTACTAATATCAATAGTATTAAAATTATCTATAATATTAATATCATAGGTTAATAATATGCAACTCTTCACATCTTAATTTTTTCAGTTTATATATTTAAACATAATTACATCCGTCGTTCCATTTAAAGCGATTTCCCAGTTGTAAGTTTTATAACTAATGATTTATAAGCTGTCATGATTATAAGACTAGGATTGGCTTGGATATTCTATGTACATTATTCTACACAGTTCCTTTATTAGCATTTCATCCAGGAAGAACATTTTCAGAATCCTTCTTCAGAAGTTCTCTAACAAAATCTTGCCAATTATTTTTTGAAACATTTTTGCTTTTGATCTGGTAGAACTAATATCAATGAATATTTCGGTTTAAAAACACCGATAATGTACTTCATAACTTGTCTACTTTAAGGTATTCGAAATTTATGATATAGCTGTAATTAAAAAAAAGATTATAGCTTGTTTATATTTCTGTTATTGTTCGATATGGCACATCGGGATTTACTCTTTTGCGTTATCAGAAAACTTTTTATTAGTTATTTAGAAAAAAATAAGTTTTAAATATTTCCGATCTGAAAGAAAAAATCAAAAACACGATTTCAATATTTTTTTAATGCAGAATATTATTGTTATTTCTGTATCTTACTAATTTACTTATAAATTAAATGATTTATTTGCTTTTTTTTCTGTAATTATTTATTATCCATTAAAGGAAAGAATAAGTTTTAAATCTACCAATTATAAATAATTTTATATTTTTGAGGATTTTTATTTTATTATTTTGGCACAGATTGGAGAATTCTTTTAATTTCTATTCTTCAAAATAATTCCTGACCCATGAAATTTATAGTTTTCTTTAAAATAAACTTTAGAATATTATAGAATATAGAGATAATTTGAGTCTCAGATTTATATTTAAAATAGATGCTGCGGATATTTCTGAAATATATGTTTTTCCAATTTTAAACAAACATTTGCTGCATATTATTGGTAAATTTATCTTCTCTGCTGTCATTTCACTTACAAATATTTTAATTGCAATATTTTAATAAATACTATAAAATAATGTATTTAATTTCTCATTCGACTGTTTATTATTTCTGCCAAAATTTTTAATGCATCTTAACTTTAAATTAAAATTGATATTAAGTTCTCATAACATTTCAGTATGAATTTCCAAATTTTTATATGCTATATTTCATTATTTCTTAATTGCTTTCTGACAAATTTTATCGTGACTATAAGATAAAAGCATTATTTTATTTATGTTATTTTTTGCAAATGTTTTAGAATCTCGATTATTCAAATTTAATGGATGAAATAAAACTGAAGTCCTGAAAAATATCTGATGCCACACCTAACAACTTCCGATTACCAGGCTATATGCATTTAATTATCAGCTTTTTACACTAGAAAATAAATGCAAACACAAGAAAAGTTTGATGACTGCTTATCGTGAGAATTCAAAATTTTTTGTCTCAATGTACATCAAAATTGTATTTATCAAAGTTATAATAAATTTTAACAAACCCTACAAAACATAAGAATTTAATTATTTTTAATGAATGTATGTTTCATTACATGTTCGTTTTCACACAGATTTTTTAAAAAAATTAAATAGAATAGAAAATAGATTGAAAAATTATTATATTTTACGAATTAACTTATAAAACAGTTAAAAAACTTTCTCATTCTTATTCGTGTTGTTGACCTAGTCTAGAACTTTATTTTTTACTTCCGATTTTTTTTTTTTTTTTTTTTACCGTATTCTATTTTTATACTAGATTTATTAAAATGTTCGTTAAATTTAAAAAATAAAAAATCGTTACACTATATTTCGAAGCATATCTTTCATCATTAAATTTTCAATCTTCATTCTTTAAATTTTTGCTTATCAGATTAAAGTATTGCTATTTTTCTGTTTTATAATTATCTGTTTTTTGTATTTTTATAAAACGTATTCTTTAAGAAAATTTCGAATAATCGAGATTATACTGTTATTTAGTAGTTTTCTAGCATGTAATTGCTGGAAATAGCAATAATTGATATAGTTTAAGTAATTGCAATTATATGATATAGCTGTGAAAGTAAATTTACTCTATTCTACTTTTTCCTTCTGTAATTACTTTAGTTGCTTGTGAAGATTATTTTGTTGTTGATTGACAAATTATTTTAAGTTGACTCGAAAATCCAACAGCTTTACTTGTTTTTGTTATTGCATCCATTGTATATATTGTACTTTTCTTATATAGCGATGTATTCATATATCTGAATATTTCAATAAATATTTATTATGTAAATTAATGTGTACGTTTGTTTTTTAAAGTGATCGTAAATTTTAAATACAATTCTGTATATAATTGCATCTTACAGTGTATCGAATATTTCTCCGTGCATCTGGTGGATGCTAAATATCAAGAAAATATAAATTTCTTTTATTAAATATATCGAATTTCTTTTCCTGCGTATAATTGTAATAACTTTTGGAAGCTAACAATTTAACAAATTGAAAAGTGTGATAAGTTTAACCCTTCAGATATGCACCCATTTTTTTTTTTTTTTTTTTTTTTTTTTTTTGACATTAGGACACATTTTGATCCCAAATTATCAGGCACATATGCATTATCTTATTGACTATTGGTATAAAAATATGGTCAGAATATATAAATATTTTTCCCTTGAAACATGTTCTTATTTGAAATACAGATACGATTTTTAATAAGAAAAAACAGAATTGCACTTAGCCCTTTTTTTTTTCTCATACATTGTATTTATTTCCATTTTCCCCATTCCATTTATATAAAAGTTATTAATTCTAATATAATTTTTTCTTGTATAAAAATATTGGAAAAAATAAGAAAATCTACATTTTACATATAGTTTACCTTTGAAATATTTTAGAAAAAGAAGTTTAAATATATCACTTTGAAAATTCATTACAATTGTCTTTCATTTTTATATACAGACTGTAAAAATACTTATAATTTTTAAATCAGAATAAAATGAATTCTTAACATAAATTTGATAATTTATTCATATTACAGAAGAATGCATTTTATATAATGATTCATTACATTTTTTTGCTAGCAGGAAAGTATTCGATATGATTTTCTGGAGCTATTCCGAATCTGCGTTTTGTTTCGGTTCTGTATTATGATCACTTTCCCAAATTTCATGAATATATAACGAATCTGAGCTATCATCATTCTACTTATAAGTAGGAAAACTTACGAGAAAATCTCTGAATCTGTGTTGCTAACTGACTTACTCGGAACATTAAAAGAATCTGAAACGCCAGCACACGTAGGGATCAGTTTGACCCCCAAAACTCTTGTAAAAAATGAGATACATATGTAATGGTATCTCTAAAGTCTAAATTCAATCCTAATTAATTTCCTAACTTTTATCTTAATTTAACCCATATTAACTTCATTCTAAAATTTTCTCTTGTTTTCTGAACCAAATCCACCTTTTTTTTTATTTAATTAATACTACACAAGCTTTGTAAAAATGCTTAAATCTGCACTTTCATACACTCCGAGTGAAGGAATAAAAATCTATCAGTCTAAACAAATTCTTTTAAAAAATATCTAAATTCCCCCTACCTAAATCGACACGTGTAAAGAAATCCGGAATTTCATAGTATATAATCATCGGGAAAAATATTACTGTCGCTCTTTTCTGTTCTACTCTTGTGCCGTGATGTCGATTGACGTACCTCGTCGCTTCTTGCTTATACATAAATTATACACCCCGGATGAAATAAAAACGAAGTTTTAAAATTAGAAAAGTGTCCTCTGCTCGACCATGAAACTACTTAAAAAATGCATGTGTTTACATTATATATATGTATATATAGTTGATTTCTGTTTTTCCACTCTTCTTCTAGCTCTGCCATGAAGATATACGAAGTGTAGTTCGCAAACGGATTCTGAGACGACCACTTTTCGACGATCCCATCTCATTAAGGGGTGAGACGTGGAACGATAAGCGCGTTTTCGGTATAATTATATGTAATGTTTGCGTCTCAGAAAACCACGAGTCTTCATTGTTATAAATGTAAACATCTCCTTTCATTTTTCCTTTCATCCCTATTTTGACGAATTAAACCCATCCTAACGCATGCGCAAAAGCGCGGAAGGTTTTACAATCCATTTCTGAACTATATAATCTTATATAAATTTTTAGAATTTCTAAACAAAAGAGAAAGGATGGGACCATAAAAGACCCCATGCATGTGTTTAAAGGTTAAATAAAGTAATTCTTCACTATTTATATAATTTAAATTTAAAAAAGTCATTATGAATACGAATTACATTGTATGCTTTATATGTGATTATGATCAAGTCATTAGGAACTTATCGTATAAATGCAATGTATTACGACATGTCTAATACATTTTTCCTCCAAAAAGCCATCATGACAAATACTGTCATCCTTTCCTTGTATTCATCCGATTCCGACATCATCACCACAAGGCGGTTCCTTTTCCTTAGTCATCTTTAATAGACAGCATCAAAAATCACCTCTCACACGACGACCACTTTCATTTAAAAGGAGAAAAAAACCCACATGTCAATCAAAACAACTTTTTTCAATTCATTTGGTGGATGCATCAACCCCGGAAGTGCACGCTTATTTAACAGAAGTCTCAAGTTAAAGAGCCCGCTTAGAAAATGGTGAGCCCGATTCCGCCCTGCTAAGTTTAGCTGCATCGTTAAAAGCGGTCCTCCAATTGCTCTCCTAGAGATAAGCCCGAGTTTTTACGATATTATCTCACTTTTTGAAAAGGCAGGATACGTTTGTCGTAAAGGGAGCTCTTTCTTTCCGATTAGAAAATAGAAAGAAAAACATTCGGCGGGAAGAAGTACTTATGCTTCAGCATTTAGTGCTCGATTTTATTAGCCTCGCGAAGAAAAATAGTCCGAATGGAAAGCGAGCTCTAAATCTTCCTTTTAAAGTTCGCAATCACTTAACAGTTTACGGAATATGGATCGATAAGGCACAAAAGGCAGGAAATAACGAACGTAATATTTTAGTATTTTGTAAGAGTGACTGCTGGGGAGGTACTGCTTCATCTTGCTTGGCTGTATTTTTAGGACTCGGCCCCAAGCACTACACAAATATTCTTGAGAAGAATAATGGGTCTGTATAGCTATTTGCAAGCTCGAAGATACGAGTGAAGCTTAGTTTGGACAAAAGCAGGTGGCAGGTTTGAAATTTATACAAGTTCATTTATTATTATCTCCAATTATTCATTGCGATGCAGATAAACATTTGTATCGAAGGATTCGGATGAAATGATATGTTCAGAGTACTATAGTGAAATTCCAGTCATAGAAAAACCTTACGTGGATGGTATGCGAATATAAACTAATGATACCAAAAAAAAATTACTTTAATCCGAAATATCTTAATGTGATAAAGTTTATAGTTTGATTGCATCAGCCGTTGCGTTTTGTGTTAACGATTTCATCATGCAATGAATAGGGAGAACTCTACATTAAAAACGTATTACCTTAAAACGCATTATCTGCGTTTTTATGATACCCTTTTGCAGTATTTCTAAATCAAATTTAGAAGTACATAAAAAAAATATAAAATGCGAAGTATTTTTATTAAATTTGAATCAAAAGCACGCAAGCCTATCTTAAATACTTTTGTAATAAGGTTTATACTGCGAAAGTCAATTCCGCAATGAAGTTAACTACTGACCAGTTCAATAGCGAATTGTTTAAATTAACAGTAAATTTTGAAGAAAAAAAAGTGTTAAAATTAAAAGAAATTGCGTGGAAGTAAAACTGGCATCACTGAAAGGCTAATTTAAATGAAATAAATAAGTTTTTATGCTTTAATATAATATTGAAGAAATATTAAATTTCTATTAATTTACACCCAATTAAAAATCTAGATTAAAAAAAATTTAAAAATATTTATTCAAAAAATATTTTCTGAATAAACACCTACTATCCAAAATTTGCCAAATTAAATCTGATGAGCTGATAAGTCTAGTAATTTGGTTTATCTTGCAGATCCTTTTGAATGATTTTTGCGTCATATAATTTATGTATTTATAAATATATACTTTATTATGGATATGTATACTTTAGTTTTGATAACCCAAATGTAAAAGACACATTTTTATCGGTACTGCTAATGAGGAAGAATGTGTGTGCTCTATTGGACAGATCGTTTGACCTAGATTTGTATTTGGAACATATATACTTCTAACGGCGAGAATGTTTATATTCTCGCCGTCAAAAGCATATTTCGCATGATTTCTAATTTAAAATGTGGCTTAATTTTTAATTCAACGAGTATAATCTCTGAAATTTTAGTTATAATTTTAAGATTAGGCTTAATTTTGGTGTTTTTCTGCAAAATTTTACAAAAACGTCATTGCTTTAAAATAATTTTTGCACTATTCTAAATTTAAGGAAAAAAATTATTTTTGATTAACTTTATTTATCGCGCAAATTCTCTTGAATTTTTACTTTTTAAAAAAAAATATTTTTTACAAGATTTTTAATTAAAGATTTCATTGCTGCAAATGATATTCAAACAGCTTTCTTTGTTTCAAGAAATATTCAATTGCGAGATTTTCTACCTTAGTTGAAAGCTAATAAAGAAATATTTAGAGTCATTTGCTCAATGAATCAAAAATGGGATTACATTACCGTTAAAAACAAGGAGCAATTTGAAATATATTATCCAGACACTTAGGTTTTTGTAGCACTATAATAACACAAGGTTAGATTCCATGAGGACGGTTCATGCTCTCAAAAACAAACACAGATGAAAACAAAATAAAATAACACGGCTATAAAGCTTATCACAGTGCTTTGATGTTTAAAAACACATTGCCCGGAAAATAATGAACATCAAGCTATGCATAAGAAATTTCATTAATATAAAAGCAGCGATATTCCCGGTAAACTAGCTGGTCGTCAAAGGCGACTTTAATTCAGATTAAGAGTAATATGATTTTAAAAAACCACGTTACTCGAATTTAAACTCCACTGTACAACCCTTCCCTTGGGAAGTACGTTCCATCAGTGATAAGAGGTACCGGCCTCCATCTTTCTCTGTACCCACCAGGGTGGCGAGAAACAACCACCATAGAAGGGGGGTGGGAATCAGAATATCATTTTTTCCCTCATTATCAATTACGAGGTGCCCCCCAGTAGGAGAATTCATGATCATACAGAAAACTAAACAAGATTTGAAATTATTTTATAGTAAAAAACATCTTTTCTGAATAAATGTTAAAAACTATTTGCAAAGATTAAAATAAGGTACGATCCATTCAGAAAGAATTCAGAGATATTTCATTTCAACATTTTGATTCAAAATAAATATTCAGTCATTTTACAATTCATGTAATTTGAAAAAACAAGTTTAAGTTCCTGATTATTTATTTTAGTTCATGTGGTAGCAGAATGAGTCAAAATAAACCATAAAAACATTTGATTAGTGACAAACAAATAAAAAGTCTTTGAAGCAAACCTTTATTTGTTCAACTAACTATTATTTTTAGACGCTTTGTGAAGTTTTGTAATAGTTTCCAGTAATAAATATTAATACATGGCATCGGTGCGCTTTGAACGGCATGCAAATTATTACTTATTTAATCGAATACTAGTGTAGCACGTTTATTTAATTAGCCACAAAAATATTTTTCTTCGGCTGTGAAAATACAAAAGTCAAAAAAGTTCTTCAAATTAATTATGTTAGTTAAAAGAAGCAGAAGAAAGTAAACACCATGTAACACACTCTGTATGTACAGCTCTGTCGTTATTTAAATACCAACCTTCGAATGTAACCGTCTAAATTACTCCTCGTTTCCCTGAAATGGTTTATAACTAGCAAAGAAGAGGATGTTCATTAAAAACGGAATTTTTACGATTTGATTTCAAAATTTTTTATTCATTTTTTAATAATATTTTTTGTTTGGTTTTTCTTACTTATCAAAGCTCCAAACAAAAAAAGTCGAATTTTAGTTTAATATATGAATTTTATTTCAGTACTTTGGCAGCTAAAAAAGTTCTTACTTTCGGGTTTTTGACCTCTGATAATCATTCTCACGGATTTAACATCTGTTTAAACACATAAATTGTTAGTATAACTCATGCGAAATAGCCGAATAAGTTTTATTCGTAGAATGATTAAATAGGAAGTGGCTGGAACTTTTAACTGAATAATTATTAATGATGTTTGTTTTGTTCCCAGTTGTTCTAAAGAGTAAATAAATAACAGGACTCAACCATTGTAATATAGAACGGGAAACTTAATAAAATCTAACACAATTTCTGTAGAATTACAACAAATGCAGTAGATACTAGGATATTTGACAACTTTATTATCCAAGATGAGTAAAAGAAATTAATTCTTCTCAGTAAAATAAGTAATATTTTTTATGTGAACTATACCTGTTTTACATTGGTGCTTTGTTTGCTTTGAAAGTGTATTTGTGTGCGTTTCTTGCATTTAAATTAGACAGTAAAATGTCATGCTAGTTTATGTGAAAAATATACGGGGTTATCAGACATCTTCAATCAATTTGCAAGAAACGTAGCAGTACGTCATAAATGTTATTCAATTTATAACTCCTTAGATGTTTGTTAATACATAACGAAAATTCAATATAATTTGTTTATACTGTCTTGAATGCGATCCAATGGCCTCACAACCAGATTTATCAATTTTACAACATTCCAAGATAATAATTTCGGAACTATTTCCGCCCTGCCAAAGCATTCTGTGTCATTTGAGTAACCGTTGTCTCTAAAGTAGCAAGCGAGAGACTGAGGGTGAATCGTGAAGCGATTGAACGCCTTATTTACCGCAATGACATATCCGTCTTGTAAGACCTGTTATTGGAATAGAAATAAATTACGACCTCAAGACATTTTTAAGCCACCAGGGAAGAAAGAGTCTGCTATCCCATAAGCCCCGTTTCGACGACCTATGACCTTACGAATTTGGTCATAAATCTGCCACTGACCCATTGTTGGACCATTCCCGCCCGTGGACGTCTATCAGGAGCTTCCCGTAAATTGCCGATAAAACAAACAGGCATCAAAGAAACCCAGAAAACCACAAGAGAGGGGAAAAGAGGGCAAAATGTGCCGGACTCGGGGCGAGCACAAGTCGTCGGAACAGGGCTATATATGATACTCGTGCTGCACCCTTTCAGAACTTAATAGGTTATTAAAGGCATTTATTTTCATTTTGTTTAGATTTTCTAGTTTATAATTCTAATAAGTTAAAATTATCGAATAATTCTCGAACACCTTGTATTAATAAGCAGTATTTACAAAATAAAGGTCAATGAACCACAGTTACTTTTCACAATATATATTTTCAAACAATAATGTACTGCTTTCATCAAAAATGTCAAAATATACAACATTATTTCTCAGGAAATTTGCATTTAATAGTTGATTTACTTATTAAAACACTTTTTTAAAAAAACACTTTTGCCGTGTAATGTTTGACGAGATTTTATTATTTTTATGGCATTATAACACAGTCTGGTGAGAATCGAAACTTTGAAGTGTGATGACATGATCAATTAGACATCAAAATGAATTCAGCAACATTTTTTAAAACATTACAAAACTTAACACTCAACGATGTGATACAATGGACACTGTGGTTCACCAAATCGAAATTCGAATCCGAAATCTTTTTGTTACAAACAACCCTGTCAATAAAAGTTCCAAAGGCGAGGAAGGGGGGGGGGCGGGAATAGATGCACAAGACTAAATTTTATCATTGATATATCATAGCTAGAAAAGTATTTTTACAAGAGACCTCGTAAATATCCAAAGATTAAAAAAAAAAAAAAAAATGCCGCAATTTAAGGAGCAAACATAAAACATTCTTAAATTAAATCTTCAAAACTAATGCTCGGAACAAGATCATTTTTTTTTTCGTTATATTTGTTATTAAATGCGTTACAAGAATAGTTATCTCCATATTTTTATTAAACTAAAAAATTTTTCCCAAATTTAGAATATATCTGGAAAACGTAAGCTTTTTTTTTTTTTTTCCTTTTAAATTTGTTAATTACTCTAAATTTTTATATTTTTAAATCTTTATTGACTGGATTATAAACAGAAATTCTACCACCAAATCAATATTGTCACTGTTATAAGCAGTGTATGATTAAAGTGTTTTCATTTAAAGCCGATTGCATTTCTCTAATAAAAAAAATTTAGACAAAAAAATATTTTTTTGAAATTATGTAATTTCTTAAAAGAACGTCTGAAACCATAATTGATGATTTTCAGGAAAGCAATCAATGTCTCATTAATTTATAGATTCTTGCAATAGCTAATTTATCTGTTCAAGGAAGTAATCAATTCCCGTTTATCATGAAAAATAGTGGAATGATTAAAAAAAAATGATTAAAGCATTTATTAATTTAAATTTTTGAAGATTTGTTATTCGGAAATGTTACCGGATAAGGAATAGAGGAGGTAAAAATTTTAACACTGGTTTTTTTTTTTTTTTTTTTTTTTTTTGCCGATTTTTTAATTACCTAGCTTTAGTGGTCTCCCCGAAATTTTCTCGCATATTCTCTAATAAATGTACTTGTATATTATTAACCGTAAACAGTTGCGAAAGAGTCTATTAGAGAGCTAACTTCGGTGATCAATCTTTCAATAAAGAAATACCAAAAAAACGATTGTGCATTTTGGACACCTTTTTTTTCGCCAGATTGAAACCTAAATTTGGCACATTAATCACAAAATCATATACCAAATTCCATATATATAAATCATTACATTTTAGAACTATCGCATTTACGAGTATGTAAGAGTAGATACCGAAGACGTATTCGCTTCTGAGTTTTGATAGATTCTATACTTTAGCTGATAAATCTGCATACCAAATGCTATCCATCTAGTCCTCTTAATTTTGTAGTTATGGTGCTTTTATTTGACAGACTTCTGATGGATTTCATTCAAAAATTGATAGAAATATACAAATTTGGGTAAATGCTACACACCAAATTACATCCATTTAGCTCACAGCTTTTTTTTTTGAATTATTGTGTTTACAGACATGTAAATATAATTCCTAAATATGTTTTTCGGGCTCGGTTGGTTGTATGAGTTTTAGTGGCGCAAGAGCCAACCCTGGTTAAACTGCGCCAGTCATATGGTTGGTTTCGGGCTCGGAAAAAATCTAAAACGTGTAGATTCGTTAAAATCTAGAGTTCGAATTTTCTTCTAGATTACTGTACTTTATATTTTTTCGTGTAAAAAGTGCATAAATTAAACAGCTGTATACATTATAAAGACCTATAGTATCTCTATATATGTATAAATTAAATGTTCATGTGTTTGAATTTCGCATGATTTCTCACTTCTTGATGGATTCAAATGAAATTTAGCATACATGTTTCTTAGAAGAATTAACTGAACTATTAAAAAAGTTCTACACTTCTCGAAGGCGAGAGAGGGGGGGGGGAGTAAATCGGGATTAAAAGATTTTAAGTTTTTTCTCCTTAACTTCTGAACAAATCGCCACACAAACATTTTTTACAGCGTATAAATTTTTTAAAAATTAGCTGTATAATGACATTAATTTCATTACCGTAAAATGTTCCACTGAGTTTTAATCAATTTTTAAGGTTAATTAGAACATAAATTTAATTATTTAAATAGAAATTTGCTTTTTGTCCGCACCACTATAACTTACAACTAAAAATGTTTTGCTTTTTCTTACAAACATATTGGACAAATAGTTGCAGCCGAGGTCACGAGTACATAGCGGCTAATTAGCTATAAAATGAATTACGCAATACCTTGAATGAATTCAAAATCATTAGAATAGTTCAATACCTTAGCATTCTTATAAATATATCTCAGAAACAGGCATTCAATAAATTCTAATACAAAACGTCTTCATTGTTCCTTGAACCTCTTTATAAAATTATCAATTTATCAAATTTTGCATTTTCTTAGAAAAAAAAATACTTGCTATAAACTTATTATCTTTCTTTTTTGCTGTTGAGTCGCGTCATGTTCATACGAAAAAACTTATTTTAATTTTCGAATCCATTACATACCCTATAGAAACAGATAAAAACGTAACACTATAAATCAATGTAGATAGCTTACAAGACTACAGCGCAAAAAAATTTCTTTTTTTGTAAATAGAATAAATTTTTTGTAAATAGAATAATAGGCTTAGTAAAAACAAACAATTTTCAAATATATAACAATAAGAGAAAAAAAAAGAAAAAAAAAACTTTCTCAGAAAATTGTTTCTTCCAAATTCCATAAAAGCTTTTACGGCAATTTAAAAGAGCATTTCTAACTTATATTTCCATTAAAAACATGAAATCTGTAATTCATCTAACAGTATAGAAGAAAACATTTCTTACCTGAGCAATTTTGCTTCTGATATTAGAAACTTGTTGTTAGAAATTCAAACGCATTCCAGTCGTCTTCTCAGTAAGCAACAAACAACTATTTCAAAAGAATACCATACGATTTCAAATGTCTTGGGCACTTATTACAAATAATTATATCATTCTGAAAGTTACCAAATCCATTAATGATGTAATCTTCAAGAACAATTCGTAATGAATTTCAGATTTCAAATTCATGAATTTTTAGAAGTGAAATTAAAAATTTTCGAATCAGAACAGCAAATTAAAGGTTCTGGCTTGTTGAGGTTTAAAATTATTTAAAAGACTCCACCTCAATAAGAAAGCTTTTTCAATAACAATAAAGATTCCATTTGTATCTTTTGCCATTTTCCCTACTGTTACTAATGCTTGACAGAAAAGCAAATTTGTAAACAATTCGTTTTCGTCATGTAGAAAAAATTTGCAGCATTCCATGTCATTTTTTCAAATGTTGCCAAAACGTTTCGAGAAAAAAAAAGTTGTACATGTGTTTTTTGCTAGCTATTATTTTTTAAAAACTTAAACGTACAGTTATAATAATCCTATTCTTAATAATATTTCTTAAGAATATAATTTCCATCGATAGTATTTTTTTCGAGCAAGTAAACAAACAAAGCTTCTACATTAATCTTCGTATTATATTAAGAAAAGAAGATTTAAAAGAGATTCGAACCTCTTATTCAAAACATCGTAGCATGAAAATTATTAATCCTGATTCGTCCATTTTATTTTATTTTTAGAAAGTATTCTTAATAATTTAAAGTCGGAACACATTAAAATTCATTTCATGTCGTCGCAAAGTGAATGAGTTTAAATGCAGTAACTGAAGCAATCAAAAGAATAATTTTAAAATATTTTTTTAATTTATTAAAATTAGAGAAAAAAATTGAACGGAGAAATAAAATTGATATTTAAGTTTTAAAATGATGAAAAAAGATTTTTGTTGAAATGCTCCAGAGATAAACGTTAAAATTTTGATTAATTTTTAATTAAAAATCTAATTAAAATTTTGAACACCCTTTTCTTGCTGGCGCTTTCTAAACAAGAAAAAAAACTATCTGCCAAATTTGGTAGTTCTAGCCAAAATATAGATTAGTTTAGTTTAGTTCATTTATATTAACGTCCCATTTTAAAGCAACACTAGAGATATTTGGGAACGGAGCTCATACTTTTGAACCGTGGTCAGATGACGAGGACGACACCTGAACTGGCACTCCCTCTCCAAACCACACAAGTGGAAGATCATTTGACCCGGACGGATTTCGCGTGCACCAGGCCCGCTTATACGACGGTTCTTCGGTGGAATCGTGCCTCAACCTAAAGTTCTCTGATTCTCGGCTTCCTGGTGAGAAGCCGAGACCTTCTCATCAGGCCACTGTGGCCCCACTAAAGTGTAGAAGATTTCACATTAATTTTTAACCAAGCATTTCGTAATTTACATATAGTGTGCCGATTTATAAATTATCAGTTTGAAATCCTATCATAAATCATTTATCATCCGATTTATAAATTATCATTTCCTATCCTTTGCAGTAAAGTGAAAAAATAAAAATCGCATGCAAATTGTGAACATACAAATTTAGTTCAGTTTAATTATATTAACGTCCCATTTGAAAGCAACATTAGGCCTATTTGGGGACAGACCTCGTAATTTTGAACCGCGGTCGGATAACGAGGAAGACGCGTTGCGCTGGCATTCCCTTTCCAAGCTTCCACACCACACCAGGGAGTGGATGTTTGATCCCGATGGTTCTTCGGTGGAATCGGAGAACCTGAAACCCTCCGGTTCCGATGTCGATACCTTACCACCAGACCACCGTGGCTTGTGAGCATATAAAATATATCCCATTATGAGAATCTATTGAATCAAATCCGTAACTTCCGAATAATAGAAAATAAGATGAAATAACTGAAAAAAATATCTCATTTAGCTAATTAATTTTGGGAAAATCGTTTGTCTAGCACACGTGATTACTGGAGATACCTCTCCCCCCCCCCTCTAGCTATTTACTGAGATGAAGTTTTGTATGTTCATAAAGCTCTTACCTTCTAACCTTTTTTCAAGAAATCACGTGTGCTAGAAATTGAATTCAATTGAATCAGTGTTTAAATAAATAATTTGTCAACTGAAATACTGCATAATTATGTGCACCCCTTATTTCTTTTTCACTAAAAATTTCCAAAGCATCATTATGTCCCCACCCCTTCTTCTGTCTCTACAAAAGAACAAACACAATGTATCGAACCATTGAACCTCCCTTCCCTTCAATATTTAGTACCAAATAATGCATTAGGGAAAACTGAGGTAAGTTGTAACATGCACTTTAATGAGACTTTTTAAAAATTTCTAACCAGAATTTTCGCTAAATATGATTCTTGTAACAGAGCCTATTATATCAACACAGTTTGTACCCACCGAAATGGTTACCAACAGGCTGTGAACATGCATTCTTGCTTTAGCTAATAATAATAAAGAAAAGTTCATAAATTTTGATTTAAGTTAATTTTATTTTTTTATATATTAAGTTTTCAGAAAATAATTTTTTTTTTATAATCGCAATTTTATTTTATTAACTAACAAAAAAATATGTGAAACTATGCGATGGGGCAAGTTATAACACATTACAACTTGCGAGATTCATCTTGATTTGTATTTGATTCATGCAGTTCCACTTCTTGTCTTAAATCTCAGCATGTGCCCTTCAAAGCTAAGGTTTCACCTTGGAAAGAGCTCTAATAAAGGCTAAATTATTATTATTAATAATAAAATTATCTTATAAAGTGAAATTCCTGAAAAAAGAGAAATGGCAAAAGAACACAACATAATTATCGAGAAATTCGAAACAACAACAACAACAAAAAAGGATAAAGGAAACTAAAAGATTTAAAAGGGGAAAAAGTATTCCAAAAGAAAAAAATAAATGAGAAAAAGAGAGAAAATAAATGAATAGACGAGGATTTTGAACTAACATATAAATTCTGAAAAAGCGGTTTTGCTTTAATTTGTGGAGATACATTCATACATATAGTTACGGAACTTTCTATACTAAGTCCGTAAAATCAACAGGTTTGCTTGTAGTTTGTGCATGATGCAACACAAACAATGAGCCCCAGTAGCAAATGACAACTTTATTAAGACGAATACACAGACAACAAATACACAGCTGAGACGCACACAAGCAATACCAGGCAACACATTTATTACAAACAAATAGTAATCGGTAGCTATCAACAATCACAGCACATAAAGCTGCCAGACAGAATTCAGCAGGAGGAGGGAATCTACATAGCTGCTCTCTACAGTCTCTCCAAAAGCCTGCAATTCTTCACTGCCTCCTCGCTTTAGCTGTATCCAACTGCCGACTCACTACTACATGACTGACTGCTCCACGAATCTATACTGCTTCTATAATAATCTCCTAGTTTCAGCACACAGCTCAATTCTTGAATGCCTGCGCTTCGCTGGATTGATCCAACTAATTGGTTGTTGACTCGCTATGCAACGCTAAACCTCTCGACGACCTTATACACTACTGTCTGTGGCTTGGACTACCAGCCTCTTATAGTTCCCGGAGCAAAGCAGAGAAGGTTCGGCAACAATCAAGCACATCTCGGTTTCTATTGGCTGTATCGCCAAACTTCTTAAAGATTCCAGTATCATCCATTTTGTCGCCAGGAACGGAGGGCGGGAGGATCACCGATCCGGCATCCCATAAGTATCCGATAGAGATGATAGCATATTCATGGCACTTACCAGTGATTCAATTAACTGCGCTGAGAAGTAGCCTTACAGATTCGTAACAATATTATAGCATATTATACAAAATCCCATTTTGAAGTAATGTAGGGTTATTTTCAGGAAGATCACGTGATTCTGAATATTGCCGACATAATAAGGATAACATCTCAGCTGGGATTCCCTCTTTAAGCTAAATCATACCAGTGAGAATTACTTCGGTCCTGACAGACTTTGCATACACCAGACCCACTTACACATAGTTGGTCTTCTATGATATTAGGTTTCAAACCATAGAAAATATGACCCTGAAACAAAGACACACCATGACCAGTAATTTTCATGAAGGATTGAATATATAATTTGCAAGATTTTGAACAAACGTGTACGATAGGAGACAGTCTATCATTTGCTTTTGTTAACTGGAACTCTGATGCAGACTGCCTTTTATGTTGATTTGTTAAATGATTTTATTCTATATTTTATTATTAATTGCCTGATAACACTTATTATTACTATGAAAACTGATAATAAATTATAAAATGTCATGTGTACCTTAGTTTAAAAAATAATGATAAAGAGGATTTCATTTTATTTCTATAATTTGATAAGGTAAGTTGTTCAATAAGTTCTGAAAAAGTATCTGATGGTAAAATAAAGGAAATTGTAGAATTTTTTTTCTCTGATGCATATTATAAATAAATAATTAAGCTATTAAAAATGTAGTTACAATAAGAAATTGGAATTATGTTAAAGAATACAAGCATCTTTCAAAAAACTGTTGCAATATGTTCAAATTTCTCTACAGATTAATTTGGCAATCCCAGCACAATTCATATTCCCCAACAAACCAGTTGATTGACAAAAGTAGTTAAAACTAACAAATTGTTTTAATCTACTGCAAAAGAAAAAAATATATATATGTTAGATGTTTCATTAAATGTAAAATTCTGAAAATAATGTTATTGATGAGTATATATAGATTAACATATTTAATAGGTATTGCTTATATATATAGTATAATCAGCTGAAAAAAAATATAAAATATCATTTCACATAATTTGGATTAACTGACATTCCACTTTTCCTACTTTATTTACATATTACTATAGTAAATAATACATATTACTATTACATATACATATTACTTTACTTATGTAAAATAATATGTATTACTCTATTTACATATTACTTTACATAATCATAGTAAAAAGAAATCATATCATAGATGGGGAATCATAAAAATAAAATCCATGGTTATTTTTAAAATAAATTCTAAGTTTAGGTAATAATAATTTTTTTTTTCAAAAAAATCAATTGACAATTTTAAAAAATAAATTTATTCACAATATATACATGTATATGAGATTTATAAAAAAAAATTACATTTCTCCACATTGTGATATAATAACAGGTATTTTTGGCTTGTTATTTGGACCCGTTGGAACATTTTCTATCTTGCGCATAACTAAAAGGCCATCCAAAATTCGACCTATAAATTGAATGGACAGATCTAAGATTAAATACATGAAAGAATCATATTGATTTATTAATATGCAATTGAACTTTTAAGCATACATTTGATTAAAAACAAGATCATTTTGAAGATTTAAAGAATTTTTTTTTTCATTATTATTGCTTAATATTATATCAATTAATGAAAGAGAACAAAAGTTTTTCAGATTAAATAAAATAAGAATATTTTTTAATATCAAATTTACTAGAAGTCTACAGTTAAAATAGATCTACTATATAGCCCAGTAGTATTTCTTAAAATATTAAATGTGAATTGAAAAAAAAAAATCTTTTAACACTTTTACATTTTTTTTTTTTTTTTTTTGTAAAAATTGACAAGGGAAATACATTTCTAATTTGCTAGACCTAGATCAATATTGCCTTATCTTGATGGATTAAAATTATATTAATACTTTTCAAGAATATTTATCACTGAAAAACATATATTCTGTGTTATGATATTTGTTTCTAAAATAAGATTATAACAGCTTTTGGTATTAATTTGTGCTGTTTTTAAATAGAAACATTAACACAATTTCATAATAAATAAAAATTTTACCTAATAATAAAATAATAAATAATAAAATATTTACCATAATATACTAATAATTTAAAAATGCAAATAAAAAAATATTCTATGTAATAACACACATATATAAAATTTAAGCAATTAAAATAATGTTAAATTAAAATCTATATTTGATTATACTAACAGATAACAAATTTTCTTTTCAGATTAAAGAATTTATGTTTGTTCAGAACATTAAATAAAAAGAATTTACCAAAAACTACATGTTTTCCATCCAAAAAGTCACATTTAGCACAAGTTATGAAAAACTGGCAACCATTAGTGTCTTTACCACTGTTTGCCTAAAAGATACAAAAATAATTGAAATTACATGATTCAAAACATAGTAATTTTTCTTCAATATCCAATTTCTTTTAACATTGCTGATAATTTAAATGAGAAATAAATTTAAAAAAAAAATGATACTTAAATATTATTTCTTACCATTACCTCAAATAAATATATTTCTAATACATTTTTGTAAAAATATTTTCCTGTTAATTCCTTTTTTTATTAAATATACATTATCAGATTTTCTATGGTTAAATAAATGAATTTTGTTTTAAACATTTTTTTTAAAATTTGAAATAAATAGAGAAATCAATAATGATTAGTATAAAATTAACTGAAAGGAAATAAATATTAAGTAGTGAACATGAATAGAATTTTCAGAATATAGTGATTTAAAAAATATACTTAAAAAGAAATTATTGTTATGAATCTGTAATGCTGCTTCCTAGCATGGTTCGTTCCATCATAAGAAAGAGCTTTCTATGATCAACTCTATGGGATGCTGATCAGATGCCAGAACAATGATCCTCGGGCTTGGAGACAAAATAGATAGCACTACAATCTTCAAGAATTTTGGTGATAAAGCCATAGGAAACAAAATATGCTTAATTGTTTCTGAACCTTCTCTGCCCTGATCCAGAGACTATAAAATGCTGGCAATCTAAGCCAAAGATAGCTGTCTAGAAGTTTAGAGTTGCATTCTGAGTAAACGGCAAATTGCTGGATCAGTCCAACAAAGTGCAGGCATTGCGAAATGCTCATGTGAGCCTTGATGGAGTTAATTGAGCTCTGTTCCGAATCCTGGAATTTATTATAGAAGCAGCATCGAGTCATGTGAGGAGTAGCCAGGCATGTAGTAGTGAGTCAGCAATTGGATGCACTTAAAGCGGAGTGACAGTGGTGAGTTGAGGTCATTTGGAGAGACCATAGAGAGACTCCTTTCGCCCACTGAATTCTGTCTGGCCGTTTTGTGCGCTGTGGTTGTTATTACTACAAATTACTACTTGTAGACTACTGTTTGTTATAATGCGCTGTTGTGTATTGCGTGTGTTCATCTATATATTCGTTTCTTCTTGTTAATAAAGTCATCATTTGTTACTAAGGCCTGTTAATTGTGTTACACCATACACTCACTACAAGTGAACCCGTTGATTTTATGGACTTAGTGGTGAAAGTTCCGTAACAATATTTATAATTTTATAACAAAAACAAATAATTTCTTAATAAATGTATGAAGATATCTTACAAGGAAAAAGAAGATTAAACTCTTGTTTTTTAAGTTAGTTTATGTAATTCTTTAAATCTTATAAAATAATATCTTAAAAAATTATAGGTAATAAGAAATATGGCTAGAAGTAACAATCTTAAAAGCTAATATCCAATAACAGATTAACATTATATCCATTAATAATATAATATCCATTAACAGTGTTTTAATACTATTGACAGCAAAAAGATCAGATGCCAGAAATATCAAAAAAAAAAAAAAAAAAAATCAGATAAAAGTACCCGATAATTTTATTTCATATTGAAATTGAATATCAATACCAGTCTGCTTCTAATATTGCAAGCTGGGCATCAAATCAGCTCTAATATTGGCACAAGTACAAAAACCGATATTCTGACAAGAAAAGAAATGTTTAATGATTGTATTAACCCAAATCTTCGTGTTATGTTAAGTTGCACTAGGAATAGTTAAGTATGCATTGATCAATATAACATGAATTTTTCTTTGTCTGTAGGTATAATATAATGCCAAATACAAGCCAATGGTGAATTAATGTCAAAATTAATAAGACAATAAGTAAAAACATTTTCAGTACAAAAAAAGATGCTATCTTTTACAAATAAAAGTCACTATTATCATTTTTCTTTATAAAAAAATCAAATTTCTTTTTTCTCAGGAAACAATTTTTAAAACTTTTTTTAGTTATGAAAATTATTTAATATTTTTTGTACACTTAAGGTTTCTCAAAATTCTTTACAATATTTGGATTTTTACATATAAACTATAAATTGCATAACTGGCTTTATAAAAAAGGCAGAAATTAAAAAAAAATTAAATAAATAATTCTTTAAAATTCGTAACACAATTTTAAAATTTGCAAATTCGTGAATTAATTAATTGAGTTTTTAAGCTAGCAATTTAGAGGTTAAATGATTTTTGAAAAAAAAAATGAAGAAATTGAAACCAATTTATTAGATTGCATTAAGAAAACTCTGAATGATAATACTATGCAGAACAAGGGGGGAAAATACACATACACTTTTAATTAAGAAATCAGAAATGAAAAATATAAATTTGTAGATAAATATAATAAATGTTGCTACAATTTATGGAATTATTACATATTTTTTCATTAAAATAGGATCAATTATAGTTTTTAATATATTTGATATTTTTTTCAGTTTATTATCATTTATATATCTCATTTCTTATAAAAAACATTTTTATATTCTCCAATAACATGAAATAATTTTAGTTATATTCAATAGGAAATTAAGAGATTAATTTTTTTTTTTTAAATAAGGAAAATTGTACATCAAAAATTTTAAATAACATATTTCAACATAATATACTAGTAAATCTTTACAAATAAATAATATATACAGTGTTGAACAATCTGTAGTATTGTGTATGGAATTAAATACCATTGAAAGTAATCCAGGTCCATCATGCTTCAGTTTAAAATTTTCATCCACAAAAGTAGTTGCTCCATATATACTCATAACTCCTGTACCATCACCCTATTGAAAAAACGCAAATAAAAAAATATAAAAAATTCTGAAAAAGTTTTAAACTTATATATAAAAAAATGATCATCAAAGAATCTTTGCAGTAGTTTTAAGTGATTTTAATCATTTAAGAAATTTTCATTTAAGACTGAAAAGAAATATCATACTCACATTAACAAAATCTCCACCTTGAATCATAAAATCTTTGATAACCCTATAAAATAAAATATCAAAGTATGAAAATAAATTTAAAAAAAAAAAGAGAGAAATCTTTAAAATATTAAACTTAGCAGTTAAAAAGCTTCACTATTTTTTTTATATATAATTTACAAAATACACTGGGAACATGCAACTCAATAATAATCTTACTAATATATATATATATATATATATATATATATATATATATCGAAAAATTGTTACATTTTATAAAATATGTAAAAACTATAAATAAGATACTAAAAAAAAAAAAAAAAAATGTATAACAAGGGAAAATATACATTCTCCTTTTAGAGAATTGTAATTTCCAATTTAATTAATATTTTTTCTTCATTTCAGTGTCTTCATAAGAAACAGTACTATTTAGTAAATTACTTCAACAGAATGACTAAATTTTCAAGGAAAAACAACCAAATACATGTAATAATTAAAAACACACACAGTAAGATAATAAAAAAGAAGTTTCATAAATTTAATCAAATTCTCTATTTATAATAATTTGTAATCAAAAATCAGAAAAATAAATACAAGCAACAATATTTCCAGATGTCTATAAGCAAATTATACATGGAATTTATATAATTAAAAGAAGAAAAGATGAGACAGAAATAACACTTCCAAATTCATAAAAATAATAAAAATTAGTTAACCTTTGAATTTACAATACAATAAAAAATGGACATAATACTTAAAAAGTCTGCAAGAAAACCCATTTTTAAATTTATTGACCTATTTTGACCCAAAAATTGACCCATTTTTAAATTTATAAAATGATTATTGTAAATAATAATAATAAAAAAAGGTCTTTATTGTTCAAACTTCACCAAACTTGAATGTTGGCATTCCTTCATAAATTCATCACTAAGATTTGATGATATCACTGACATTTAAGGCATAGGAAGCTAAAGCTTCCCAGTCAACCCAGAATCCCACACATAAAATAGGTCAATTCTGGTTTTTGAATTTTGTGATTGTATATGTGAGGTATTCTATATTAATACTTCTATTCTTACTTCTCAAAATTCTTTTGCATTTTCTGTTCTCCTTCATAGTTAAAATTTTCATCTTATTGAGAAAGAACAAATGAGAAAATAATATTTATGAGGATTAAAATTATTGCTCACTTGTGATAAATTTAACAGCTTCTTAAACTTATTCAATTTTACAATACATAATCATTGTTCAATTAATAAAATTGTTTTTATAAATCTATAGTTTACAAATTTTAGTTTAGTTTTTCATTAATTGGATAATTTCATAAAAGTAATTTTAGTATCTATAAAATAGTATTTGCTCTAGTTGCTCATGATTTAATTATTCTGCTCATAACTGTTTCATGATGCAAACATTCAAATAAAGTGGCCAGAATGTCATGAGATGCAAAATTTGAAACATAAATAAATAAAAGAACACCTAGTTGGTAAACACTGTGGAGAAGAAGGATATCAAGGCCTCTGGAGAACATATAAAGTCAAATCTACCATCTCATAAGTAAATTCAAGAAAATATGGAAGAATGTGGAAAGTTATAATACCAAAGCCAACCAGAAAAGTAGAAATGAAATTTTAAAAAAATGAATCTCTTAAATATTGATAGATAGGACCTACCCCTGTGACCTCATTGATTTAAGGAATCCATTGAAATCCTAAAAAACTTTAATTTCCAAACTTGATTTAAGCTGCAAGACTTTGTAAAAAATCAAACAGAAAAAAAAGGGGGGGCTCTGATTATACACATTCTATATAATTCTAAGAGAGAAATAATGAATCTTATACTCCATAAGAAGTTCTGTTCATTTGCTAAAAAGTTGGGCAAATTTTTTCTCACTCCAAGATATGAAATAACATCAGTAATCAAAACTGCCAGTAGCTAATAAGACCATCACTCAGAAAGCTGGCTTACTCCTAAGAGCACAACATCTAGATTTAAATCAATTAAATAAACATCCAGTTAAAACAAGTATTAGGCATCAGAGAATGTTGTTGGATAAGATTATATGCTCCATCAATGTTTTCCACCATGATTGGTGCAAAATCGTACTTTATGAACTATATCTTTTTTAAGGCATTAAAGTATGAAAAAAAAAAAACTTACCTATGAAATATACAGCCTTTATAACCTATCGGTACACCATCCTTTTTATATTCACCAGTACAAAATTGTCTGTAATATAATTACTTTGTAAATATTCAGACAAGACATCAAAAAAAAAAAAAAAAGATTCATAATGCATATATCCGTTAAAGAATTCCAATTGATAAACGGAAGTTTTACAGTAAAACTGGTTAATATATTAATTACTTTAATATTTAAACATAATTTCAAATGGAAACAAAATATTTACTAACATTATATTACAACTTTGTAAAAATAGAGTTTATCATAATTGTTTCATATTATACATACAATATCTTACAAACTTTTATGAATAAATAAGATTTTGATACAAAGCTTAAAAATAACATTGGGAAACTGTGTTAAATGGTAATTACCATTTAACTAATTCTGAAAATTAATATTTAATAATTAAACCAATCTAAAATTTTAAGAGAATTGTCTTGAATTAGAAATATTATATTTTACATTCAATATCATATCACAGTTAATACCAAATGTGCAAAATATTATGATTTTGTATAATTCACAAGAAACCAGATTTTGAGAAATAATAATCTAATTTACTAATTAAATTGATGACTAAAAAATATTGGCTTTAGGTCACATATGAAAAAATATGATTTGTAATTATTTAAGACAAGTATCAAAACACTGAAGACAGCTCTTTGTCAGTGTAATATATTTAAATTTAACACAAAAAATATTTAATATATTTTTTTTTAATTTAATACAACATTAGAATATATTTTTCATTGAAAAAATAGCAACAATGTCATTGAACACCTTTATGCAATGTTAGAAATTACTTTACTTCATAAACCAAAGCATGCATAGCTAAAACTATGCATGTTTTCAAAAGTATGAGAATAGAAAGTAAAATTGATATAAATATCATTTTTTTAATAATACTAATTATAATTCAATAAACAGCATCATGATTTTTAATTTGATGACAAGCAGCATTTAATATAATTTATAAAATTATCAAAATTAAATTACCTTGCTGTTATAACTAATTTAATGTGTCATTTGAGTGATATTATTTTAATATTCTTTCTAATAATTAATTAAGAGTATAATTCTATTACACTCTTTCTAATAATTTCTTATAAAAAAATCTCTTGCTATACATATTTAACATCCAGGACATACAAAAAAGGATTAAAAAAATTACAAATATTATTAAATTACCTGAAATTTTCAGCTGTTTTTGGAACCACATCTGCAAATAATTCCATCTTCATTCTGCCAACTTCCTAAAAACCAAAACATTATTTAAATAAAAAATTTTTTTCATATTTTTGAAATTTTACAGTTATATTATCATCACATGCTTATTAATTTCAGACAGCTTAGGAAGTGTCCGATTTTTTTTTTAATACTGCAACCAATGTCATATTTTGTAAAAGATCTCAAATATAAATGACTTTAGATAAAGTTCTTTAGAACAATAGAATGAGATATTAGAATATTTTCTATCAAGATCACATTCCTTTTAGCACCAACAATTTCATTCATAATAAAATTACAAAAAAAAAAAAAAAAAAAAAAAAAAAAAGAATTGCACAAAGTAAACTTATAGGCTTGATTATCTTAATAAAAACCAAAGCAAAACAACAGCATTTATTCTTTAATGTAAACATAGATATATTGAATACTCAATAAAATAACAACTATCAATTTTCATAAGAATTATATAAAAGAAGTATAAATAAATGCATTATTGCTTGCTTTTATCATCATTATTACTACATAGCCATATAAAAACAATGTTTATAATGGCTAAAATTAACATTTGCTTTTTCTTTGAGTAAAATATTTTTTAAAAATACCCATATATTCAAAATAAAACACAATCAGTCACTTTTGACAATCAATTAATTCATCAGAAATATTATGGCAGAGTTTAACTTCAATAAGATACAGAATAATTATACACAACTCGATATTCATGATTTTCTTAACAAAGTATTTTTAATCTAATGACAATAAGCATTAAAATTTATTATTTTAACAGACTACACCAATAATGTTTATTATTTGCATGAACTTCATAATTCAGTGAAGTTGAATGATATCATAGTATCATTAAAACATAATTGTCAGAGTTAATATAATTTTTTACCAAAATATAATAGTTTGGGTTAACATAACTGTGATATAAACATAATAATAAATTTTCTATAAATATATAACATTAATATAAAAACATTTCATATAAATGTTTTTCACAGCACAGTAAGTGATCTTTCACATTTCTCATGGCAATAATAATAAAAAAAATCTTTCATCTTTAATTTTCAAGAATAGTAAAAAAATACGATAAAATAGTTAAATATATTATAAAATAATTGATTCTTTTCCGCCTTGGCTGGAATCTTTTTATCCGATTCCCTAGTATGGCCTAAAAGAAATATTCTGAAATAAAATTTATCAATTTTCTTAAAAGATCACATACAGTGAATTCAATTGTGAAAGTCAATGATTCAAAAAAATTTCAACTAAAAGCTCTTTTTCACAATTATAATAGCTACAACAAAAAATAAACATTGATTGACTAACTGTTGATCCTATTGTAATATCAAAGAAAACAACAGGGTTATTTGGATGGCGAAGTTGTTGCTGTATTTGATTCCATGTAGCCATTATAATGCTTTAAATTATAATATTTAAAGAAATAATGTTTTCAAGTCCCTTTCACGTTGACAAAAACAAAAAGCAAATTGTGTTTACAAAACTCAAACCGGTGAATTTGAAGTAGCACAGTTACAGTGACTTAAAGCTTTCTTTTTCTAAAAAAATTTATTAAGGCAGGTACGTTAAGCTTGCAACAATAAACATTTTGTAGAAATATATCTGTATAAAATCAAAAAATTTACAAAAAAATAGAATTTTTAATATTTTAATTATATTTCTTTATATATTACACAGCTATTTATTTAAGTTGCAAAGCAACTAAATATGGCAACAAATAACTGCATAGCGGTCTGCTAGAATGTTGTTATTGTTACGAAGTTGTGTATTTACAGGTTTACATCTTGACAGATGTTATATAAGTTAGAATTAATACGGAAAAATGAATGAATCACCTGAAGAAATTTACATTGGTTTATTGGAAAAAATAGATGAAACAGAAAAATTAATTGAAGAATGTAAAAGGTTACCTGATATTTCTGGTAAATCTAAGTTGCAGCGAAAAATAGAAGCTGAACTCAAATTTCTTAAAAGAGTAATTTTTTTTAGTATTTGTTTTTCTACTTTTCTTTAAAATTCCTATTTATATTTTAAAAAATTCATAATTCATTGATTAATGTAGTATAGTAGAATTTATTGCATAGTATTTCATAACATTTTTTAAAATGCTTATTTTTAAATTTTAGCTCACGAAGAATCGAGATAAACTAAAGGTAGAACACATAAGAAGCTCAAATATTTATCATCTATCTGCGATAGTCCGCAGTTGTATTGAAATGCAAGGGGTTATAAAAGTTTTGGAAACATTTTCATATGTAATAGAAGATGATGAAGATGAAGCTTATGAAGTGTCCTTAACAGTTGATATAGTTGCTGATTATGGAAAAACTTGGGTCAAAGTTGCTACACGTAATCCTTTCCATTTATATCAAGCCTCAGTTGGTAAATATTTACATAACATTTGGTTATTGCTTGACCTTGATATTTAAAGAATACTTGGAATAGTTTTGCTACATTTTTTTTAAAAAAATAAAGTATTAAACATCCATTAATGTTACAAATAATTTAATCATTATCCAGTGATAAATTTAGTTTAATCTAAAATGTTTTGTAACATTTAATTGTTTTGATATCTTGGTTATAATTATTGAGTTTAAAAAAATAGTGCATTTTACAATCATTTAGTACCATTATGGATACATAGTTGTAATATCAATATCATTTTGTAGCAAATTACTAATGATAATTTAAATTGGACATTTAATTCCATAACTTTTGTAATAAATTAATATTGAAAATTTTACATTTTGTATTTCATGGAAAATGTTATTATGCATTATCTCGTGTAGTGTGTAGCTAATTTTTCAATTAGAATCGATAAATTTGTCTTTGAGTTGTTCATATTTATTATATGATTAATTGCATTCATTTATTCATATAATGAATTGTTTTTTAAAGCGTGTATGTGTCAAAACTTCTATGCTTTAAATCCTTAAAATGTATTAGATTAAACTCTTTTATTTCAGCATTTTTGAAACTGGATGATATTTTAGCTGCAGAACATAATATAAATATATGAAACCTTTTATTATTATTATATTACTTGTCTATTTTTTGCATTAAAAAAAAGATATTGTTTTCATTGTTCTAGTTAGAGAATAGAAAAAATTTTAATTGGAAAAATTTTCATCTACCAAATATAATAAATTTTCAAGTTAAATGCAAGCTACAATTTATAAATTAGTAGATTCAGATGATATGTCTTGCCTATGATAACATTTATATTTTCTTTTGTAATTTATTTCGATGTTAAAAAAAAATGTTGCAAAATTTTCAATTATATTTTCTATTAATAATTTGTTTAGTTAGTGAAGCTTTAATTTATTTTGCTATAAATTTATGGTATTGAAAAATTTTGTTCTGTATTTTTTCTTTTTATTTTAAATGAATTTTGATGATATTTCATTTGTTACTATATTAATAATTTTTAATAATTCTTTTTATATTGCCAAAAGTTAAAATTAAAATATAATTTTGAATGGTATTTTATTATTTTAATCTAAAAAAATTGATAAGAATATCCAGTATTTCTCTAAAATAATTAATGTTATTTTAAATTAGTTATTAATTAAATAACTAATTTAAAATAACATTATTAGTTAACTAATTACTAATTTAAAATAACATTATTAGTTATTAATAAATAATGTGTTGAAATATAGTTAATCAAGCTTGTATATGAAATTCCTTATCTTTTAAATTCAGTTATTGAATCTATAAATAGTTAAATTTCTTCTTTAAACTATATATTATTCAAATATCTTCCCCATTAATAAATATTAAATTTTCCATGTCTTTCATGCTGTAGGTCATGGAAAATATGGGCGCAAATCTATCACTGAACAGATTGAAGATATGATAGAATGTGCAGAACAGAATCATCATATGTTTGCAGCCCCTAAAATAGTTGTTCGTTTAGCTGCAGGTGTAACCAAAGAGCTTAAAGAACTTCTAGATGAACTGGGTGCTCAAGTTATTGGAGAAATAGTTAGTTCAGAAACTGAAGAAAATGTTAATGTTACATGCGATAAACAGCATGATTTAGTTGATAGCTTAGAAAATCAGCTAACTTGCTTAGAAAATATTCATTTAAATATTGATGAAGATTCAGAGCATTGTTCTAGTGATATTATTTCTTCAGAATCCAATGAAGAAAGTAATTTTTTCAATTTACAGTCAATACCTTCTGAAGCAGTTCTAAATTTAGATGTATCCACATTTTTAGCATATGTATCAAATATGACAAATGGACATTGTCATGCAAAATATAAAGAAAAACTCTTAATGGATTTAGCGGAGATGGAAAGAGCTCATCCTGTTAAGCCTGTATTAGATCAATTATTTCAAGGTATTATACTCAAAATTTCATGATTTTTTTGTTTTGTTTTTGAGTGTTAAGATTTAAATTTTCCTGATTTGATTTTAAGTGATTTGTGCTTTAAGTGTTTCTGAACTTGTATTGAAATGAATTCAAAATCGTGAATCTTCCAATACATAACACTTCCAATAAATCTTCGATACCATCATTAAGAGCTAGTGTCATAAAACATTGTTAAATTAAATAATATAATAAATTTGTGATAATGAAAGATCAGTTGTTTGAAGTTAAAATAAATTTTCTTTTTAGCATAGAACTCTTAATTAATTAATTATTTATTTTTTCTCTCAAGCATACATGATGTTTATTTACTCCATTTATCATATTACAAACCTTAGCAGCTATCTTGCTTATTGACATTTGCAACTTAGTGTCAGTTGGTGATGTGAAAGATAACCAGTTGGTGGATTGTAAACCACATCAAATTTTAACATATGACTTTTAGCTCCATGAAAGCTGATACATATTATATAGCTTTATAAAAGCCTCTTTTCTTTAAAATATTCAACATTCATTTCAAAATAATTTGCTGAATCTGTCTAACTTACATATTTCATTATGTTCTATTCTAAATTTTAAGTTGCTGGTTCAACTCAGTTGTACTGTTGGCAACCAATTAAAAAATCTACATTTTCGGACATAGATGTTTTTGTAAAGAATCATTATATAGGATTGAATGTTACATTTTCCTAATAGTAATTATCGCTTTTTAAATAATCTTTTAATGAAGCTTATGAACATGAATAATCTTTGCATAATAAAATGTACCTTAAGTGCAAAATGTAATATTGAATCTGGAATTCATTAGTAGGTTTAGATTAGTAGATTTCAGATTGCATAAATGCACCCTGTTATATTATGTTTGGTTTTTCTTCTCATTTGGCAAATTATTAATTGCATTATTTCTTTTCATTTTGTAACTTTAAAGACCGAAATTCTGGAGTATATTTTTAATAAATTTAGATTATTGTTGAATATTAATATTTTGTACATATTTTAGTTTATTTCAAAAATTATTTAGAAAAATATTATTTACATAAAGATTTCAAATAAAGTTTCATATTCTGATTTAAATTTGGTCTATTTACCTTTCACATAATTTTGCTTTTACAGATATTCTTTTTTTTATACTTTGCGAATTTTAATTGAGTAATTGTTCCATTCTTATCTTAATTTACATAAGATAAAGCAAAGTTCCCAAAATCATAATTTCCTAGCTTACATTTTTTTTTTTTTTTTTTTTTTTGATGAATCTATTATTATCCTTATTGTTCAATGATCTAAATAGGTAAAATTTATTGATCTAAAATTTGAACTACTAAAAAAAAGCATTGTGTTTGTTGTTATAATATGTCCTGATATTTTAAATATGCTATTTAGACATCATGCCTATGAAGTGAAAGTGACTTGTTTTTGAAATAAAATAATTATCTAATTATTATTTTATATGTCATTGTTTTTGAAAACATATGTACCATACCAGTTTTTACTGACATTTTTATCACATTTTTTATGGTTTCATATATTTCATGTTTCATCATTTTGGGGGGGGGGGCTAAGTGTATTTTTTAACATGATATAATTTGGAAATCAGATTTTTTTTCATGTTTCTTTTTTTAAAAAAATCATTAATTTTTTCTCTTGATGAGAAGTGCTGTTTTTGTTGTTGCTTTAAAGTACAAAATCTTTTAATGTAGAAATTTAATGCATCTCACTCAAAATTAAAATGAATCCTATTGCATATGCAAGATTATGAAATACTTTTTTTGTGATTTATTTTATTACCTTATACGATATCTCTATATTTATACTTATTATAAAACTTTTTAAACCTTCTTGTTTTTGGCAGGTAGAAAATTAGTTTGTTGTGAAACTGCTCATAGGGATTTTCTGGAAATCCTTTCAACAGTTGGTGGTGAAACTGAAAAACAAAGAGCTTCTGAAATGCTGGATAAAGTTTCAGTTATTCCAGACAATCCCTCCCCTAAAGCTCTTGCCTTGGAAAAGACCAGCAAAATAAAAGAAAGATCAAAGGTATCTAATTTTCTTATTCAACTAAACATTTTTGCCTTTAACTAGATGAATTAATTTTATTGTAAAGGAAGATGGATGACTTTAAAATTATGGCAGTGAATTATGAAAATTATCACATTGATACAAAATGGCTTTATAAAAGTTTTGAAAGCTTCAAATTTGAAGTTCCAATGAAAATAGACTTAATATAAATTTTTAAAAATGTATATAATAATTTGCAGAATGTCAATTACCACCATTAGATTTTCTTATATACTTTCAGAATGTGAAGTGTTTTATGTTTAGTTTGATTATACAGTAAAACTTCAGTTTGCATTTCAGAACAGGGCTTCATCTCATTGATCAATTTGGTCTAAATTCAATACTCAATTGTTTCTGGTATAAAGCTGATTTGTTAATATTTGGGCATATAGCTTTTTACTTTTTTGAATTATTGTGTTCTAATATGTATAGTCCGTTAATCTAATGATGTATCTGGTTCATAATTTGTTGCAATTTTGCATTTCATATGCTAAATTTCATCCATCTAGCTATTACATTTTTGAGTTATCAAGTCCATATACATACTAATAGAAAACCTGCACAATTTGATTGACCTTTACAGCATATTATTAAAAATGTTAAAATCCATTTTTCTGGCTCATTGAGTTATTCAAGTTACTATATTCTTGCCAGATATAATTCCAGAAATGTATTTGCAGATTTAAAGAGTTCGAAATTTCAAATATTTTCCAAAATCCTGAGTGAGATTTTTTTTTTAAATTAGTGAAATTTGTAATGACAAAGTAACAATCGAAACTGATTGAATAACATTTATTCTGATTGAGCAAATATCTCAGCTTTCTCAGAATCAAATTAATTATATTAAATTTACACTATAGTAATACTGAGATTTTAACTCAGCCTGTGACACAAATTTTTACTATTGCTATGATTTTGAATATTACTGATAAACAAATAGTGGAGCATTTCCTTGAAACCTAGAAAAGATATTATTTTCTAGAAAACTAATTACAAAGAGAATTTTAATTAAATAATTTAAAATTTATAAACATTGAAGCCCTAATATTATAAGTTAATGATCTATCAAATTTTTTCTAGAATCTTACAAAAAAAAAAAGTACACCTATTCTGTTTTATTGTTTACAAATGTTGCATTGGCTAATGTAACATTTGGAATCACAGTTTCAAACGTACGTCATTTTTATTAGAATTTTATTTGTGAATTTTTTTTTTTTTGTATAAACTAAAGATATTTTACTGTACTTTTTAACTGTACAAAATGTGTGTGCAATACTTAATAAAAATCTAGTTTTATTTTCCTTAAATTTTTTTACTGCCTTTTATTGTGATTGACATAACTCATTGATCTGATTTTTATTTTATTATAAGATGTAAAATAGAGATTGTTTACAACTTATTTTTTGAAATGTAGCAATAGTGTTTTATACCTTTGAATTCTAAATTAATGTAAATAATTGTAAAAGTTTTTTTAAATGTTCCTTTTACTTTTTGAACCTATTTATGTTGCTCTTATTATATGTTTTTAAATGAAAATTATGTTGTTTAATGATTCCTCTTGCTTAATTGAATCATTATCACTTCTATGTTTTAAACCACATAATTATTTTGAAATAAAATATTGATATCTTAGGGTTTTGATTAAAAAGTTATCTCACATTCTTATTGTTAATAATTTATTTATTGAATGTTTTTGTCTTTATAATTGTTATTTACTGAATGAAACAGTTAATTATTATCATTTACATTCATGATAATTAAATTGCTCTTTTTTTTTATTGTTTTGTGTACTCTAAATAACCACTAGCACATTGCCATGTATGTGTTAATGCCATTTAATACTGTAATGTAACTTTTCATCTTCTTTCTTTTTTCTTAAAAATAAATAAAAAATGTTAGAAATTAAAAATAATTAGAAATTATAATTTTAAAATGCATCCCAAGACATGAATAAAAAAAATAAAGAAATAAAATTCCATTAATTTTTTTTAATGTTTTAGATTGTATTTGGTACTGGGGATTCTATGAAAGCTGTTACTGTTAGTGCTAATTTGGGCTTTCTTCGAGCTGCACAATCTCAGGTAATTTTTATATTTTCTCCCAATAAGTTAAATGATAACAAGCATAATTTCCAATTTTTTTTTTTTTTTCGCTTTAATGCTGGATGTTTTGAGCCCCATTTTATTTCAGGCCATTTTAATTGTTGCATGCACTTAAATATCTTTTCAATTTTTGACTCATGCAAACTAATTTTCTGTTTTATTTATAATGTAGGATTTTATAATGTGACATTTATATCACTAACTTTTTTTGTAACTCTTATTGCCTTCATACTTGGAAATTGTACAGTTGATATGCTGATAGTTAACAGTTTTTTTATTATGTCCTGTCTGAAATCTCTACTAATAATAAAAATGTATGTATATGTGTATTTCTGTGTTACAATTTTAATTAATTAAAAATTATACTGAATTTTAGCAATTTTTTCAGTAACTTCCAAAAATAGTATTGCAAAAAAAGAAAAAAAATGTACATCACTTCAAATGTTATTAAAAATTGATTTTAATAGACCAATTTAATAAATTTTTCAAATTTTTGCAATTTTTTCAAAATACTTTTTATTTGATTTAAATTATTTCTCAGAAATTCAAACTGATTTTATCATTAAATATTTAACTTTGTGATGTTCTTCCATTGTTGAAAATTAAAGGAGGATTCTATTTAATATTAATGTAGTTTACAAAATGAATACAAAAGTGATATTACAATGCTGTGAAAGTTAGAAAATAGATAGATTGGACATTGTAGTGCTATGATTATATTACTGGTTCCTGTGCTAAATATGTATAAGACAAATAAAATAACACATTTTATGTCTGACATTTTGATGGAATTGGAAACATGAAGTTATTTTTAAATTATTTAACTGAAATTAAATATAACTAATATCCCTAGTGAATTAGTTAGTTGCCAAAAACAATTAGTAACAAATATATAAAATATTTATTTTAACTTTCATTTTTTATTAAATTTAAAAGTTTTTACCTTGAAAATAATTATCCAAATTTTTTTGAATTATTAGAAAATTAAATACTGTTCATCTCTTAATATAATTTTTGTTCCAAAACTGTTTCTTGTTATCCATTGCAACATATTATGTTTTTGACATAGTAAACATTATTTTTGGACTTTATATTATTAATTTGAAATTAAATCTCTTCAAAGAAATAAATTTCAAATGATTTTCCTGTATAAAATGAACTGTTACTTTTGAGCAAAACAAAGGATAAAACTAATGTTTCAAGCCAATAATTTGTATAAAAATATGTGAAGGGATGAAATTTAATTCTGAAGTAAATTATGAGTCCAATCACTTTGCATCAAGATTCAAAAATAGATAATCTTTAGTGATCTATTAATTCACACTTCAATGCTTTACAGCAAATAAATTGAATCTGTTGTTCACAGAACTATAAATGACATTTCTCCAATATTGAGTGAATTTTTTTGTTACATCATTCAAACAGTTTGAAATATAGCTTAATTTTGAATAAAAAAAAGGCATAAAAGTAGAAAAGATATATTAATTTTAAGTTAAAAAAATGCTTTTAACTGAAGCCAGTATTAGAGAATATTTGAAAGGTTATCCTGTATAATCAGAAAATGCTTTATAATAAAATAAAACATTCATTCAAGTAAGTAAAAAAAATTATTTTAATAATATTTTAATTTAATACTTTATCCTTTTTTCAACTCTATTTCTGGTTTCCTATTTGAATTTATTGAATGATTGAGTCACCTTGTAATTTGAAATAATTTTTTTAAAAAATTTATATAAATTCTTGCTAAAAACTGCATGTTATGAGCTGTAAGATTAATAGATAGATTCATAAAATTTCGAGTTTCATCTTTAAAAAAACTTTTTTCCCTGTAATGAGTGAACTAGTAAATGCTCCCTTGTATATAGTCTTTCCCTGTGTTTTCTTTTCCCTTGCTTCTATGGCCTGTTTGTTAATTTTTCTTCCTGTCTTCATTTGCATAGTACATAAAACTTTCTTCCTGAATGTTTTTCATCACATATTGCAATAAAATTATTTATCATGTTTTAAAAAAACTATAAAAACATGAAATGATATATTATTTAAATCAGTGTCATTAGAAAGATAAATGTTTGTACTTTCAAAGAGGATAAAAAGAATTTTGTTGCTATTATTCTTTCAAAAGATTTTGATCAAAAATATTAGAATTTAAATTTATTTTCAAGTAATTAAGGGAATAAAGATATTATATAAAGAATTTCCATTGTGAAATATCAAGTTTTTATAGATAAAACATTATTTTAATGAACAAATTTGTTCAATCATGGCATTGTAGTTTTTTAAGACACATTTGTTTCTGGAAATGCACTTTTATCATTTTAATCTCTTTTTATTCCTTTACAATTTTAAAGTAAAGAAAAAATTTAATTAAAATATAAATTGTTAAGAATAAATATTATATAGATAGATAGACATATAGATAGATTTAGATTAAATATAAATTTAATCAAAATAACTTTTTAAGTAAAATATTTTATACTAATTAAAGATGAATAGTAGTGAGTGTTTATGTATAATGTATCATATGGTATCTATATTTTATAAAAGAAAAAAAAATAGTGAACAAGATATTTATTTATATTAAATAGTTTTGAGCATAATACTGAATGTCTAATACTATAATAATACTTAATGTTAAAGTAATTTATATATGAATAAAATTTAATTTTAAGCACTAGTAATCATTATACTGCACACTAGAATATTTGGTACTTATGGATATTAATGGCCTACATTTTACTTGTTAATTTTCAGCATATACCAAAATTGCTGAGCTTCATTTTACATAATACCACCATCTTGTCAATATTTCTTGTTTGTTTGGTAATAAAATCTGTGAGTCGTAAATATCCACAAATACCAAATTATATATATTATATATTGTTTGCATAATTTTGTTTTATCATCCTAAGATACATGAAAATAGGAATTATAGCACTAAGAAATATTGTGATTGCTTATAGGTTTCTATATACTATCTATATGCATTTAAATTGTCCTGTGAGTGTAATTTTTTGTATAATAATCTATAACATATTTTTATTCTAAAACTAATTTTTATTGTATGTGTATATTATAAATGAGAACTAATTTTGTAAGAATTTATTATTCCTTTTGATTATTTAAATAACAAAGATATTTCAAATGGTACAGGAAAATTTATTACATTTCTCTTTTCTTTTGCAGGGTATTAAATTTGTTGCTTTTGTACATGAATCTAGAGCTCTGACTGAATGTAAAGAACTGAAGAATGCTGATAATGATTGATATTTAAATAAATATCTTTCAAAATGTGTGCAAATATTTATGCTTTTAATGTGATATGTATAGCTTTTGGTGATACTGGTTTCCTTGAGCATCAAAATGTCTAAAATTTTCATAAATATTTTGTAATTCTTTTATTCATTATTTTACTATAGAATCAAACATGAATTTTCAAATTCAAAGACTAATTAAGTTTGTATAGGGATATTAAAAAAAATAAAACATTTTGCAATTTAGATTTTCATTCAAAATAAGCCAAAGTTATTGGCATTTAGTATCTTTTTATTTTAATGAACTAAATAATAGCTAAAATGATTTTTTATAACTTTTTTAAAAGTTGTTGTAAATTTCGAAATAATAATGTCATGTTGTTAATTAATATGAAAACATTTGCTTCTAATCAGTGCCACTGAAAATATTTCAAAGGCAACTAATGAAAATTGGATACTTGTATATCAACCACATGTCTTTGACAAACTTTTGACTTAACAGCATGACAGTGTTGAACTCTACATATAATTGCATGTCATTAATAAGCATAGTCAATAAAGTAATGTGATGTCTTTGGCAATTAATTGCTTGTGGCAATAAGCATATATTTACCAATTACATGCAATTAATACAAAAGTAAAAAGTGAAAATTGTTCAGGAAGTAACCAATTGAATCAATTCATTTTTAATGAATTATTCTTTTGGATTTTTTTAATTACTACTATTTGTTCATTAGTATTTCTGCAATATGATAAAACAAATTTCAAAATGTCTAAATTTTCATACAAAAACAAAATTAACGGGTAAAAATTAATGGGGCTTTTAAAGTTGATAATAAAACTAACTCAAATTTTTAAAATAAAGGATTTTTTTTAAAAATTTTTCTTTAAAATTTCATCAAATTTGTTTGTAAGATTAAAAGAAAAAAATCTGTAGAACTTGAAGTATTCCAGTAATTTAGTACTGTGGGGAGGAGCAAAGAAATGGAATGGAACTACAATGATATGATTTATTTGCATTAACTAATTAAATTACAAAATTTTACTGGCCATTTTTGATTATATATATAATTATAAAAATGTGTAGATAATAATTTAATCTTTCATCTCCTTACATGAAGGCATTTTAATGTATTTCTTAAATTTGAAGAGATTATTTAATTTTTTATTAAAAAAATAATTTAAAAAAAATAATAATAATAAAGAAGAGCAGAAATCGAAAAAGAGGATAAGAATCAAAAAAAAAAATGTCTTTCTAAAGCACAGTGTACAGACTCTAATTAAATAAAAAAAGAATGGAAAAGAAATATTCTTATCAATTAAGAATATTTGTCTAAAAATCTGTCTGATGTTTTTTCCCTAATGTAAACTTAATAAGCATATTATTTAAAATAGTAAATCAGATTAATTATATGTTTTTCTAGCATGCTTTTTTTGAAAAATTTAATATAAAGCATTCAAAATATGTGTTGAGTATAATAATAAATGCAACATATTTCTGATACATTAACAATAAACTTTTAGTATCATTTTGAATAGAATTGATTATCTGATATATAGTTCTTGCTTCCACTATATTCCTCAAGTTTACTTGTTTCCCATTTGCCCTCCACTCACATACTATTGTTTGTTTATTTTTTCTTTCTGAATTTTAAAAATGCTTATTTACTTTCATACCACATGTTGCGGCTAATTTTGGCTTTCAAAAAATTTGTTTGAACCAAATTGTTTGGAACTATTTTTTTGTTTGGTGTAAGTAAAATAGATGTGTTTTATTTCACAGTGTTAAAATTTATTTATATTTTTCTGTGCTATATATTTTATTCTAAACTTTATATTGTTGTTCTGTTTAAAATGCTATTCTTAAATTTATTTGAAAAGATAAATTTTATGCTCTATTATTTCAAAGTCATGAAGTTAGCTTGAAGCAATTTTAATGAATCTAGCTTGGAAAATTACATGGTGAGTATGATAATGTTCGATTAAGACTACTACATTGATTGAGTAAGATTGTTAGCACTTTTGAGTTAAGAAACATTGATAAATGCATTTTATTGCATAGATTTTGACAAATGAATTCAATTAAATAATTTATATGAAGTACATTTGAGAACTGTGGGCATGTATGAAATATTTTTTTATTTTCTGTCATAATAAAATTTAATTCATTGGAATCAATTTATGATATTTATTATTAGATAATAAAAAAAAAATTTCTACCCATTGATCTAATTTTTTGTCTATTATCTTTGCATTTAATAGAATTATTTATAGTTTATTATTATTATGATTACTATTTTTATATATTTTGCTGGATTTCAATGTTCATTGAATTAAGCTGAATGTATATATATATATATATATATATATATATATATATATATATATATATATATATATATATATATATATATGCAACAACTTTCTGGGCATGTATCAGTTAACTTTTTGACAGTAAAAATATCTATATTTAAGTTTGAAATTGAAAAATTCATTGGGAAACAAAATATAAAATTCCAAGATATTCATTTCTACTAATAAAGGCATGTGTATGTTGGGGCTCTACATCACACCATTCTGAGATACATACTTTGAAAAGCAGAAGTTTGTACCTTTGTTCTTTTTTTTTCCCCAAATTTTAATGAGAATTTTGATTAGAATCTACTTTAATGTGCCCCTGAAGTTTGTCACCAATGTGGTAACAAACAAGCCAACAGAATAATTTTCTCTCCACCCTAATGCTGATTTTTAACTCATGCTTTTCCTTTTGAATTGTGCACCTTTTATTTTTGCGAATTGGCGAGGTGACGTCATAGTAAATTTCAATCCTTGATATTAATGTGTATCACTATTTAATGCTTTAACCCTTTAAAGGGCCATTTTTTTTCTAGTCATATTATGTTAAAATATTTTTAGGCTTGAAATTAGAATAAGAAAAGGGATTCATTTAACTTATTAGATAAATTTAATTTGGTTAATTAATAATTAAGTAACAAATCAAGACACATCATTTTGTGTGAGATAAAGAACTGAAGCATCTAAGTTTCTGTCTTTCTAAAAACATTTGTCAGGACTTATGCCAACCTACATAAATTCATACAAAGATTGATAAATTTGGTGGGAAGCGTACTTCCCACGGCCCTAGAAGGGGTTGAAATATGTTATTGTAGGAGTTGTGAACATCAAATTAGTCAAACGTGATTTAATTGAAATTAAATGTTATCAGTAAAAAAAAAAAAAAAAAAAGTTTATCACCAAATTTTAGCGAAATGACTGAATGTGGCGCGAACGGCATCAATAACGTTACGATAACAAAAGCGCCACCGAAAAATTGTCAACCTTGCAAGGCGCCAAATGACTGCATATCAAAGTTTAGCCAACTAGTTACCAAACATAAAAGAAAAATAATTAAAAAACGAGTCTAATACTGCTTTATTATTAATAAAATTTTTGCATTTTCTTCAATTAACAAGACAAATATTTTTGTTGCATTATAGTATTTCCTCAGTATAGCAGATTTCGATAATGGCAGAAATTATTTCATGGTATTAATAGAATTTAGATTAAAAAGTCACATATATTTCCTGGACTGATATTTTGCGTTAAATTTGGTGAGTAATCCCAGATCGCTCAAAATTTTTGCAGTAGTCAAGTCAAAGATTTGATCTTGTAAATTCTTCGCTTCTTTCGAATGACCATTTTCAAGTTCTTTTTTATGTGAATTTTCTGATCTTTTAGCTGATGTCTTTTTCTTATTATCCATGGTATTGCAAATTTTTAAATTTAGTATATATTCAAGACAAAATTCGGTTTATTTAGTCGACTAGATTATCATTTAATTTTATCGTGATTAAAAGTTGAAATATGCCATTAAAATATATGCAAGAATTTAGCTTCGCTTTATTTAAGACTAATTAATTCATTCAATCATACGTATATATCATCTCTTATCTCAAATCATCTAATTTTTTAAAAAAATAGGATGGATTTTAAATTTGCTTTACGAGTTCGTTTATTTGCTTGCTACTGATAAACCCAAAACTGCGCTTGTAATATTTAAAAGCAAATGAAAAATGAAGAATAAAGTTTCGGTCGGAAATTAATAACTTTTATGAATTTTGTTAAATGGCAATTGCATAAAATATAACATATTTGATAACAGGAAATATTTAAATAGTAGCTGCTAAAAATCCCAAATTTTCCATTTCAATATAAAAAAATAATAAATATTTAAATCTATAATAATTAAAAACTAGAAAAGTGTATTTTGAAATAATGTCTGTTCTATAGTTTTCGATGTATAGAACCGTTTATTAATCAGCATTAAGAATATATTAAACAAAAATTTTATTTTGAAACATTTTCTGCGATTTTCCTAAATATTAGGTTGGATTAGAACACTTTTTACTCTCTCGTATATCTAATATAAAAGAAATGTTGTACTCGTGAAAAAATTCAAACTCTAGATTTTGACGATCTCTACGTTTTAGACTTTCCAGAGTTCGAAAAACACATTTTTGGGAAATATCTGTCTGTCTATCTGTGACGAAGATAACTCAAAAATGCCTTGAGCTAAATGGGTGAAATTTGATATGCGGTCTTTACACCAAACTTGCAGCTTTCTATCAAATTTTGAGTAAAATCTGTTCAGAGGAGTCCGTATGTCCATCTGTTCGAATATAAGTGAACACGATAACTACAAAACGAAGAGAGCTAGATATATAAGATTCGGTTCACAGATTTAACATCTATAGTGTAGACATCTGACAAATTTTGAGCCAAATGTAACTTTGGGTTGACTGTCTGTCTTGTACTTTCAGAAACATGTAACTGCGATAATTCAAAATAGCAGTGACTTAAATATATCGAATTTGGTATGAGATTTTGTAACTACAAATGTAATTTTGTGTCAAATTTGTGTTTTACTTGTTGAGAAAAACTTGTCTAATGCATAAATTCGATTTTTGGATATTATTATGCATGCCAAGGAATAACCCTGAAATAACTCGCCAAGGATGGCACGATATATTCAGTAAAAATGCTAAATTCACGCCAAAAGTTAATATTTCGTAATTATTGTATGCCTGTGCTAAGTAAGGCGTTCTCTGGCATGAAACGTTTTTTAGAGTGTATGCGAGAAAGTTTTGTGGAGACCACTCCTTCTGATTTCTTAAAGCACATAAAAATTTCAATTAAAAACTATTTAATGCTCACTGATTATAAAATCGTCTGCGTTTGAACTTCCGCTTTTTGAGTCGGATTTTTATCTCTGGAATCTTTTAAGATGGGTAAGTCGCTGATTGCACTGAATAGAGGCAATATAGAAGAAGGGGGGGGGGGAAACGCATCAAGATGGAGTCTGTGCTAGTGGCATTATGGAATAGTTTTGATTTCCTTTTCTTATTCATTCGAACAACATAATTACAAACAAGAACATAGTAAAAATATGAAAATCAATGTTGATACTTTCGCTGCCACAGAAGTTAATCAGTTGTCCTTTTTTGTAATCTTTTAACTGTAGTTGAGAAGAGTTCATCTAACTCGCTAGAAAATTTGAAATAAGTAGAAAATAGTGTGATTCACAGATGAGTCGCGCATTAGTTTACATATTTATAGCTGCCGCACGATTTTCAAAATAAATCTACTATTATTTTCTCATTTTATTGCTGCTTATAACTTGTGCACCATCAGACTACACAAAATGATAAGAAAAATATGCTTATTTTATAGTTAAGATATTTTCTTTTTTAAATGATACGATCTTATCAGCCTTACATGTACATAATAATGATCAAAATAGGAAACCTTCAGTTCACTTTTTGTTATACAAGTGCACGAAAAGAAATATTTTAAAATAGAAATATGTATTATTCTAATAGTCTATAAATAAGCTTTCAGCAGTGTTTGATTGGCGAATCGACAGATTGAATAACTACATAAAAGCTTTGCATTTTTTTAAATTTAAATTTTCAGCACGGTTTGATTTTTATGGGTTCGACTGATTTAAAAGGGCAATATAGTCGATTTTTTTCAAATTCAACTCAAGAACAAAAATAAATAAACATAAAAAACATTTTTCTTAAAGTGTTTTTTTTATATATATAATTTCAAATTTACATTAATTAGTGAGGCCGTTTTTTTTAACTTGGCTGATTAGCTAAGTAACTATTTTATATAAAGTTGATTCTTGACCCTTCTTTGCATGATGATGGAAATTTCCATCATAACCTTTAGCGCAGGCCCGCCGCATGGGTATTAGGCGCCCTTGTTCAAATGGAAATTTGGCGCCCCTTTATGGGGTTCTGTTGCACTGTTGCAAATTATATGTGCTGCATCATATGATTTTCTCTCAATATACTATTTAAATGTCGAAAGCCCATTTATGTCATTTGCTATTAAATAAAGATTCAGATAACGAAACTAATTTAACTAAAATTTTAGAAACATTTTTTTTTTTTTCGGAAAATTTATTTTTGAGAGTTTAATGTGAAATTTTTTCTTCTTTCTGCTGATTCAAAATATTTAAGTAAATTAAACCAATATTAATACAAATTACTAAAAAGCATTTGTTATAAGAATTGAAATATTGAAAACATCTCAGGTACATTATAAACTTTTAATGAAAAAAAGCTATAATTATTAGTAATTTTTTTAGAATTTTTTTTCGATTATTTGGAAATTGTAATTGTATATCAGAAATAGATAAATCAAATTCTGCCCAATTAAGGGTAAGATTTATCTGGGTTTTATAGAGATAAATAAAAAGTTGCTTTTTGAATTATTTTGTTAATTTCAAAGATAAAAGTTTTTCTTAATGAATTGTTTCTTTTTATGAATTTTTACTGCTATGAAAATAATACTAATAATATATTTAGATTGTTCATTTACCTCTAAATAATAGTGATATTTTTTTGAGCAATTAATAACAAAAAACGATTTGAAAACAATTATCACAGTACTTTGCATCCGAAGCAATTCACAGAATGTACGCACTTTATCAGTAGCGACTACGCATATGATTAAAAATAAAGGTATTCTCTGTTAATTCAAGGGCACACACGCACGGTGGTGCCGTCACCATCATAAAAAAAAGCAAACTAAACAAAGACGTTGAGCCGCAACAGCTTCACAGCACATAAAGAATAAATATATGCCAATACAAAACATTCCCAATTCCTATTGTTTCATGTCACAAATTCTTAGATTTTTAACACGTTCCGTGTGGTAGCGCGAACTCCACACGGAACGTGTTTTTATTGTTCGTATCGGGAATCAAATTTTGTTTTACACAAAAGAAAACAACCCGCAGAAAGGAAAACAAAAGTAAAATAATATTAAAGTATAAAATAAAATCTAATTTTATTACTTAGAAAATATAAAACATGCAAAATTGCAAGCGTATAATTAACAACTTTATTTTAAGTAACATTAAATTAAAAAACTATAAGTACTATAAATTTTGGCGCCCCCCTGGCCCAGGCGCCCTTGTGCGGTGAACAATTTTGCCACCCCCACGCGGCGGCCCTGCTTTAGCGAACAAAAAATTTTACTCAAAATAGGTGTACTGTAAGCTGGTTGTTGTTGGCAATTTTTTTCACGATTATTGCGTAGTAAGAAGCGTAGCTGTAAAAAAGAAATCAAATGTCACAATCATTATAGCGGATTTGAAGTTGTCATTCCGCTATTTCTTGTGGCTGGAAGAAACGTGGGATTCCTTGAATAATTTTTATATAACTAATCTGAGATTTTTTTGCTTATAAAAGCGATAATGAGTTGAGAAATTTAAAATAGAGGGACATTGAAGATTTTGTACTGTAAATTTTCAAGATGATAAATATTTCCATTATACTGTTTTTTTTTTTTTTATTTATTTTATATTATATATTTATACTATTATTTTTTTAAACATTCTTCCTTTAATCTAGAGAATTAATTATATCACCCTGATTTATTTCACACAAAAAAAAATTCATGCAAAAAAGGGTTAAGTTAATATATAAATATAATTTATAAGTCAACTATCTTTGTAAACTTAATATTAAATATTTAGATTATATCCTATAATCTCGAGCATGAATTATATTATCCTAATTTATTTCACAAAAAAAGAAAAATTGAGTCAAAAGAAAGGTTGAGTCAAAATAATATATAAATATAACTTATAAGTTAACTATCTTTGTAAACTTTATGTTAAAATATTTAGATTGTATCAAATGAATTTTGAGTTTTTGCTAACGATTTTGTTTAAAATTTCTTTAAAATTTATTCTTTTATATACCCGAGACCCTGAAATTATCTTTTCTTGAAGGTCAAGTAGAATTAAATGCTTTGTTATGACAATCCTACCGTCATTTATTATTAATTTAAGTAATCGTTTTATTTTGTAAAATCATATCTTAATTATACCCTAAGTACTCCTCCATCTTACTGTTTATTTAAATATTGCTTACAGAAAGATTAAATTTAAATCGATTAAGAACATTATAAAAAAGTAATTACACATCTACAAGTTTTAGGCTACTTGAAAATATATTTATTAATACATACTCTGATGCACTTGTAGATTTGTTTATGTAAAGCACCAATCTGCTGGTGAAGAATAGGAATCTGGAAGAAAGGGTATGGTCAGGATTCGTCGTCTGACCTTCATTAAAAATTGCATGATCTGTCACAAAATAAATTTAACGAGTTTCAAAAAGTGAAATTAATTCGTCCGCTCAAAACTAACTATACTCAGTTATAAGTAATTTTCTTAAATTCCTTCTGACATTTCCTGATATGTATTGGATTTAATTAGTCACTAAAAAAGGCATTAATATTCCCTTTTTACATTTCTTTCAAATCAGAACTTTAATTTATTCTTATCAGGAATAGGCATCAGATAACTTTTTAAGACAAAAGTTTCATTCAATTAACAATGGTTATTTTAATAAAGGTTAGAACAGTATATTTAACTTCGTGAAAAAACGATTTCGTAATATAAATCTATTTGTTAGAGATCATGATGTGCAGTTCATTAAATTTTAAGAAAAAAAATTTTATTTGTATATCTCAACTAGAACTGACAATCAATTCAGACAACTCTGAGATATTTCGAAAATTATTTAAAAGGTTATCAAAAAGTAGTTTAAAAGAGGATATTAATTTTAAATCTTTTCTCCTTCCCTTGGCAAACTTAAGTAAATAATGAGGAAATTAGATTCATGACACGTTAATTATTTTTATTCGTTGGATTGGCGTCTTTGGAGGAAAATTGGCAGATAAAAACATCACTTCTCTTACGAAGGAAAAAAAAAAAAAAAAAAAAAATTGGCTTACTTTATTCATTTAAGAGTTGTGAAGAAAGCACATATTAATGTTGAATAAGTTTCGACTTCAGCATTATATCTATTCGAATTGTTTACATTGTGAAAATCTGTCAACTTTATTCAATGAACGCTAATATTGTGACAGCGCTGTAAAACCTTTTTATATGCTTACTTATTAGTAGATTGTGAAATCTTGATAGTTTTAAGTTTTAATAAGCGCAGATTGAGAATATGCAACAATAATAAATTATTTGCATGATTAAACTGGTTATTATTTCACTAAATTAAAAAGTATTTTTCAATTAGATAAATTTTTATATAGTTCGTTTTGTTTCATTTTTATAGTTTAATTAGGCATTTTTGTTATAGCATAATTAAGTAAATTTTTGTAACATTACAGCCATAAGAAGAATGTAATTGCATTTGTCAGCTAAAATTTAACTGAACATCGTCTAGTATCTATATTCTTTTTCTTCTATAGGATATGCTAAGTTAGGTTAAGTTATTCGGGTTTTTTGACGTTAGAACCATTTTCGACTAAACTACGCCAAACATATAGTGGAATCTATAAAGTATGCAGTGGATTCAAAAATTTAATTGGTTATTCGAAAATTAAATTGGCATAAAAAGAAGATGACACTGTTATTCTACAATAATTTAGCATGGAATATAAGATGAAGTAAATTGATCCATTTACAGCCTCTATACTAATTTAGTAACAATCAGGCGCAAGTCCGCAAAAACAAAATAAACCAGGAAGATACAACAGAAAGTTTCAGGTTTGACGGTTTTTTTTTTTTTTTTTTTTTAATTTTAGCAGTATCAGTAAAATTAAAATAGAATTTAAATGCGATAAATGAGGATTTAAAAAATATGTAATAAACGATTAAAACAAAAAATTAGGAAATTCAAAATATATAAAACTCACAAGAATAATAAAATTTAAAAAATAAAAAAGTAATATAAAATACAAAACAATGTAATCTATACTATATAAAGCTCAATGTGTGTGTGTATGTGTGTTGGAGCTCTACAGGCCAGGCCATTTGACCGACAGGCTACCAAATTTGGTACATGTATACCTTAGAGGTCGGGAATGTGCACCTGGGGTTCCTTTTTTGAATTTTTAATTATTAATTAAAAACTAACTTTCCCGCCAAAAAATCTTCCATTTTCCCCACCGCCAAATGAGTAAGGCTTCAGTTTTTTTTTTCCCCAACAGTAATGAGGCTAGGGTTAACATTTTTCGGCCGATTATTTCAAACGATTCTGTTTATTTTCTTAATGTTTTATGCATTTAAAATTAAACATTGTTAATTAATCGATCTTTCAGATTCATTCTGAAATACTTTTGAATTAAAATAACGCAGAATAAAGGAAATTAAAAATGTCTAATCAGTATAGCGTTACCCCAACTGGCGTAGAAAAATTCACGCATTTGCGTTACCGTAACTGGGGTTGAAAATTCACGCATGTGCATTGTGTTCTGATTGTTGACAATATTATCAACGGATGATTCTTGATTTAAATTATTTTTAGATTAGTTGCATGCTTTTGTAATTAAATTGTATTTATGTTAGTTATATATTTTTTGTATATGTTTATAGTTTTAAGTACATCGTTTTTTTAAAACCTGTTTTCGACCGATTATTTTAAACGATTCATTTTATTTTTTTAGTGTTTGATGCATTTAAAATGAAACATTGTTAATGAATCGATCTGTTCATGATGAATCTGAGAAAATTTTGTTGACAAATTCTTGAGATATTACATAAATTAAGAAAGATATTCTTTAGTGTCCATAAAGTTTAAACACTCAGTGACTCTGTTATCAGTAATCATATTATAAAAAATTGCTTTGTTTCAGTAAAAAATATTATTGTAATTATTGCAGATTAATTCTTTCCACTTTAATTTAAAGCATACATTCTATGGGAACTAACAGAAAATTAGAGAGATACATATTACGTTATGACTGGAGGCCTTTATAATATTATGTGTGAATTATATGACTATGAAAATTTGAAGTTTTAAAATATTTTGATGAAGAATCTATTAAAGTAGGAATTGCGTAAAATATTTAATTATTAAAATTTAAACGAATATGAAGATTGGCGAACTAGCTGGTCGCCAAAGGCGGCTAGTAAGATATAAAATAACAATAATGCATAAGATTAACAATTAATAATATTATAAGTATATATATATATATATATATATATATATATATATATATATATATAACATAATAAATAAAATAATAAAATATAATATGAGTAAATATACAATAAAAAATAAATAATGAGATAATAATATATTTAAAGTATAACAAAAATTTCTTATTAATGATAAGGAGAAATAATCTATTTAAAATTAATATGTGACATATTTATAACACGGTTCAAATCTCAAGTTAATATTCAACAAAAAGTTATTTTGCAATAAAGTTTCCAAATGTATTTTTAATAATGTTCTTGATCTCTACGCTGTACTAGTTCCATATTTCTCAGAGTATCATAACTATTTGAAAAAAAATTATAGAACTTCTTATATGTAATGATTGATTACCAATTATTACATATAACATATTTACTTCTGCCAATTTTGAAAAGTAACGATTTTGTTATGATGGAAAATAACCATGAGTAGTTAAAACTTTATTTAAAATTTGTTTCGGTATCTTTTTGAGAAAAGATAGCAAAGATTAACAAATGTAAGTATCAAGATAAAAAGCATGAGCCTTTACCTAATATAGTTCTATATTTGATTTATATTTCAGTATTTTTTCATCCTAATAATAATTGGATAATTGTTTGTGACTTTTTTTACGAAATATGGAGAATGTATTTTAATCTTCAAAAAATTCGAATTCAAGATTTTGACTAATCTCCACATTTCAGATTTTCCTGAGTTCGAAGTGGAATTATATACTGTATTACTAATTTAATGAGGAATTCTTTAATTAAATGATTCATTAATTTATACGTTGATACTTAGGTTTCTAATTAATTTAATAAAATATTTCTTAAGTGCAAAAAAATGTTTTGAAAATAATTTATGTTACAAAAATAATCAACTAGATATATCTCTCAACTAGATTATCAAAAATCATTGGATTTTATAAAACGGAAAAAACCAAATAAACAATAATAATTTAATTAATTGCATTAATTTGTCAGCAGTTAATTTCATTTCTTCAACCAAAAATAGAACATGTGTACCCAAGCAACAGAATAAATTACTGGACATGAGGTGAAAAATTTAATATAATATGAGAAAAGGAAATATAGAAATCAAGAAGTGGTCTAAAAAATAAACACACTTCGTTGAGACATTGTTTGAAAAAATCTATACATTAAAAAAATTAAACAGAAAGAAACAATTAATAAGCAGATGCAATTAACACCTTCTCATTTTTTGTTTTTAGGGAATAACAACGCTTAAGATGATTTTATTGAGTGAGTAATGGTTGAGAAATCCAAGTCAGTTATGAAACAATAAAATTATAATCTGCATAACTGCATTTGCTCCTCTTAATTGTTTTATGCTTGGTTGCAGATATACTCAATATTTCAGCTAAAGGGCAATTTTTTTATAAAAGTAGCATAAAATAATTGTGTTTTTTTTCTTTCAGATATCATGAGATATTTAAAAGATAAAAAAGTGAAATGGTTCATTTCATTTTCTTATTCCTCAAAGGAATTAATTCCAACATTGTATTGGTGTGCGCAATTTATGTATAATAAGAAATCGCGAGAAACCAACTACATATTAGTCCATAAAACGAGCTGAAATGCTGACCCGATTTTCTTGCATATTCTCTGAAAAAGATGTCATCTTCCTCAAACCTACATTAAATTGTGGCAAAGTTGTGAATTCCATAATTGCGCAGATTTTTATTTTCAAAGTCCTATATATGAGAAATGTGAGTTTTTTAATAGTAAAGAAATCCAATGATTGTGTAATTATTGCAAAGACTGGCGAACAATAGATATGAAATATCAATCTTTGACGTGAACTAAATCTAGTGCATAATCTTTGGCGATTTTTCGGCATTTAATCGCTGGAATGCTATTAATACACAAGTACCAGAAAATCGAATATGTATTTTGGACGCCTTTTTTCCATTCAATTGAAATCAAAGTTTGGTACCGAATTTCAGTTATAATCACATGATAATATAACGAATTTCAATTACTTAACTCACTGCGTTTTTGAGTTATCGTGTTTATGTGCATGAGAAAGTATAGATCGACTGGCAGTCGCCCCTTTGAAAGATTTGGTTCAAAATTTGAAGAATATCTACACTTTAGATGCTAAACGATGACCAAATTTAATTCATTTAAATTTTTTTGACGTGCAAAAGTACACAATGACAGACAATCAACATTTTAACAGATTTGGTTCAACATTTCATAGATATTTACATTGTAGATTCTAATTCTATATAATAAATTTTATCTGTCTATCTCTTGTAGTAAGTAACTACAAGAGATAGACTACGTTTAACTACGTTTTGTAATTAATAATAACTACGTTTTGTAATTATAGTGTTCATTAGCACTCTAAAAGCCAGACAGACAGGTTATCTCTGTGTAAATTTCACGTAAAGTTTTTTTAGAAATCTAAAATTCGGTGTTAAGTCCATATACTAAATTTCATCTATCCAGCTCAAAGAGTTTTGAATTGTCATTTCACAGATAAACACAATTACAAAAACGTGATCTTCGGGAAGTTTAAAATGTGAAGATACGTGAAAATCCCGAGTTCAAACTTTTTGACGTTTTCCACATTTTTACTTTGTACTTTATCGTACACGAAGGAATAAGAATTGAAGAATATCAAATGCCTTCATTCCGCGCATAGAATTTACTTCCTGGTAGGCTTACGATCTTAATAAACTTTGTGTTTAAATTTCTCTTAAAACGGAATAAAATAAAATGGGGAAAAATTCACGATAATGCAGCAACAAATACAAAACAACAATATACCCTTAGAATGCGATTAAATACTTACAGGAACAATTTTATATTTGGTATATAAAATTATTGAAGTTAAATATTTGAAGAAATATTTGAAAAAATTTGCATTTCATTGCAATAATGAAAAGTATTTTTGCAAATTATGCCTAAAATTATTTGTAAGAATTGTCAAAATTAGAAAAAAACTTTTACTATTAAATTATTATTATAATTATTAATTTAAAATTAACGTAAGTAAAACATTTTTTTTTTTACTGCAACACTAGCTTTAAAATATCTTTTCTGCAATAATATTTTCGGAAAAAAAATTTATGCTATAATTTGGAACGAAAGAATGAAAAAATCTTGTTTAATTTTTTGTTAATTTAAATTTCTAAAAAAATTCCCCAAGCCATGCATTTTTTTCATCCAAAATATATAGCTTGTTCAAAATCAAATAGTTTGCTAGACAGATTATAAAAGATAAATTCTTTTTTATTATTATTGACAGAGATAAAAAATACGTGTGAAAAATTAATTTCTGAATACTTTTTTAATTTTATAAAAATACAGTTTAATTCGTATTTTTTTTTATTATGCCCGAAATAAATTCCCACACATTTAAGAAATATTTTATCAATCTTAAAAGACTACTTCGAACTTTAGCAAACAACTTTGCTTTACAAAAATTTCAGATCTCCTAAATCGTTACCCCATTAGGAGCAGCAAAAATTTTCATAAATCTTTTTTCTTTCATCAGTTTTGTATTTTGCATTTTCAAAACTTGAGCCAACAAAAACTTTAAATTGAGCTAATGCTTTATATTTATTATTATTCAATGTATTTTCATTGTTACATTTTTAAATTTATGCGTCTATCATGGGTTTCGATAAAATATTTCAGACGAACATGGGGGCGTAAAACCTTATACTCGCTTGAAAAGGGATCGTAAAGCACTAAATAAAAGCAAAAAGAAGAATTAGTTAATCGTCAAGTTATATGGCTTTGAGATTTTTATTAATATTCCTGTTTTAATGAGGATTAATCAAATTAATTTTTAATTATGTCTGTGTGTGGGCACTATTATTCAGAAATGTACTAAGCTAGATGAATGAAATATAGTTTATACTTCTTACATCATAATTACAAATTTCTCTCGAATCTTGAAGGAATTCCTTTGACAGAATATCTATCTGTTGATCTGTGTGTATGTGAACACTATACTAAAAAAGCATGCATAACTAGATGAATTAAATGTAACACATTGCTTTATCTCTATCAAATTTTGGATCCACCACATCAAAAGGAATAGGTTACCTGATCTTCTCCAATATGCCCCGAAGTTAAAAATGAAACGTGCCGCATTCGTGAAAGTAAAAGAGGAAATCGAGAAAAAGTTTATTTTGTTTAAATGAATATTTATTATTAATGAATGAATATTTAAATGAATTTTTAAAATGAACCAAAGCTTAGTTTATTTAAATGAATTGTTCTAATGGATAGTGAAAAAGCAAAGACTCCCCCCATCACCGAAAAAATGATAATTAAATAATTAAACTTACAAAAAAAATCGCTAATTTTTGCAAAAATCGTCAAAATTTTGCTTTGACATCTGAACTGAATCATTCAAAAATACGTTATGGCCGGTAAAAATAATAAGAAAAGGTGAGGCAGAAATGCTTGTACTCGCGATGATAGTAAAAGGGTTGTCGACGTTTGATTCAGTTATAAACATCTTTTGAATCTTAAAAACGATGTTGTAAAAGAATCGAAAGTGAAAGCACAGCAGCTAAGAGACTCTCAGAGCGCGAGGAAAGAAGTAGGTGCACTTTAAAGAGTAATTATTTCCATCCTTGAAGAAAAAAGGGTGTTTCCATTGGAAATCCCTTTAATTCGAAAATTGGAATAACATTCATAGATGTAAAGTTTTAACAGTAGAAAGTTTTTCTTATCTTTTATGAAGGGTAAATAACTTCTACATCTTCCAAAATGCTTCCTTGAAAGTTTGCAGTTATAAAAACTGTTTTTATTATCACTTTATAAATGTAATTCATCTCAGACTAAGTGATAAAGGCTTCCTATTGCATTTAACCAAAAGGTTTTCCTGCAATTCTAAGTTGTATGATTAAAAATTATCCCAGAAAATAGAGAAAATAGAGCAGCGCAACTAAAAAAAAACCTTATAGTTCCTTGCATTATAAAGTCATTATCTCAATATTTGAGTTGGATTCAACTCGGGAACTACTCCTATTTGGAATCAACATTTCAATTGTTTATATTTCCTAACTGACAGTTATAATACAAACAATGAAGGGAAAAATCATTGCGCCCTGATTAGCAACAGAATTTGCATATTACATAGATAAGTTTGTTCATAATTCTTCTTATCAGTTTTCCGTTATATTCCTTCTCATTATATATATATTATTGGATTAAATATATTTCTTCATTTATCCTTTGTGCTGACTTCGATTATTAATCCAACATGTCTTGCGCCTTTAGAACATCATCTCTCGCTGTCATCAAATGTTTCTTCATATTTAAATTATTTTGTGCAGTTTTTTGCGAAAGCCCTGGATATTTACAATCAGATTATTTCCTTAATCAAGAAGTTGTCGATTTTCAAAACTGGTTAAATGAAAAGATTTCAAATCATGAGATTGAAATTCCTCAAATGGCGAAACCTTTGACAGAACACCAAGAAAATCCTCAGCATTACCAAGAAGGTGAAAACTTGCCGCATTTTGATACTGACGATTGGGATAAATCAAACGAGGAATCAGATGATTTACTTTACGAAGATGTCCAAGAGACTTTAACACCAAGAGGCAGTGGAGAACCACAATTGACATCAGCTGAAAATGTACCGCAATCCAATCTATTGCATCAAAATGATGGTATTGATGTCCATGAAGTTAAGATTTCATCAAATGCAAAAGGAAATCATCACCCTGTAAAAGAAATCTTGTATATCCGAGAATCTGATTCCGATTCAACTATTTCCCTGTCTGATTTTTTAAAGGAAGCATTATCGTCAAAAGAATCAGCTGATGAACCTATCGAACCGAAAGAACCAGATTACCACTCAAGAGAATCTCTTTTCCAGTTTTTACACAAAGCATTGTCACGAGATCAACTGTTACCAGATACATGTTCAGTGACCAACCACTCCTTTAACGATGGGCAGACTTGTTCGTCAAGTCCTCAATATAGACTCGAGCCACATCTTAGTGCTACATTTTCTGAGGATTTAAAAGCACAGATGTTGGAAAGATATTCAATAGGCAAAGATTCAAGCCAACCTGTTTGTGGGTTCAGAAGACGCATGAGGCCTGACAAGGATGTTATCCAAAGAGCTCTTTGTCCTTTCCAGTGGGTGGTATCGGAAAGAAATCCGTCCAGAATTCCGGAGTATCTATATGAAGCTAAGTGTTCTTGTTTAAATTCCTGTGCTGAGTTGAAGTCGAAAATTCGCGTTCTTTGGAGAGTTGGTTGCGACGATGCCTTGCATGTCTACAAGGAAGGTTGGGAAGAAATTGCCGTGGCGTGTGTCCCCACCGAACCACCCATAATTCAAAGTAAAAGAGCTTTTGTTGTTGGGATCACTCCCCCTGAGTAATTTCAGTATTTAAAAGCACTTGTTGTTTAATTTACTTTTATACCAATAATCATTTGAACATAATGTTAACTGGTGAGTTGAATTTGATTTTGAATTTATTTATGTTAGAATTTTTATTAAACTCCGGACATTATTTAAAAGATTATGACAGCGCACTCTTTAAATGACAAATGGAATTTCATATATTTATTTATTTGATGATCATATTATTGAAATTTAATTTTTAATATTATTTCATGATCACTAGAGGATATTTTTAGGGTTGAGTAGAATTTGATGTATGTATTTTTGATCTATTTTTTTTTTTTGGATATTATTTAATTATTATTTGAAGGCATTTTTGATTGGAGAGTTGGATTTCATGACTTATTTATTGCATATATTTTTTTCCCTATTTAATTTTGAATATTATTTTATGATAAAATGGTGATATTTTTTATTGGTTAATCGAATTTCATGCACTTATTTATTTCATACGCGCATTTTTATTTAATTTTGGATTCCGTTTTATAATTAAATGAGTATATTGTTATGTATTTATTTATTTTCATCATTTGTTTCACTTTTCTGTGATTAAGTAACATTTTCTGAACAAGTGATGTTACTTCTGAAATTTTGCTATAATTTGCAAAAGTTATTCATTAGTATTATGAATTTCATGTTGTTTTGATTAATTCCATTTTATATTATTTTAATTTTGATTAAAATTCAAAAAGCAGAGAACTTGCAGCTAATATGTGTGGTATTAGATCAAGCTCCATTAATATTGTGATTTCTTGAGAGAATTTGTTGAAAAATGTTTCTTGTTTGATATGTTTTTGGTATAATGAAACAACGGTTGTCTTTAATTAATATGCTAACTTCAAAAAAACTGGCTATTTATTTTCATATTTATGTTATTTGTTTTGTTATTGTTCATTATGATTTGTTAACTATTTTGAATAAAAACGTTATCGATTTTCTTCAATATTGCATTGTTGTTTAAACTCCAACTTTTGTTTTGAAATTGTTTTTATATTCTTGACATTATGTAGAAACTTTTTAAAATTTTTTATTAAAACTAAAGAAATAACAAATCAGATTATATATTCTTTTAATTCAGATATTTTTAAAATGTTGAATAATCCAGGTATCTTAACTTATTAAATATACTTACATAGAATAATTATGTGACCGATAATGTCACAGATTAGACACTATTTTAAAAATCTTATTGCTTCTTATGTAATTGAAGGATTTTATCATAATATACAATGATTGATCTGAAAAAAATTCTATGATATTATAATCTCTTTAAATCTTTCTTTTAGATTTAAATTCTTTTTTTTTTTTTTCATTATTCACAGTTTACCTAAAATGGTTAATTTAGAATATATTACAAATAATTTTTTACAGTTTTTAAAAGTACACATTTCATTGAATACGAAAAAACAGATATCTTTTATTTCATTTTTTTTTTTTCGCTACATGTCAATTTTCACGACTTCATAATTCAACTTTATAATTCCTTATTATGAACATTACGGAATCCTGAACTCAACTATTTCTTTTTTTTATATTCGCCATCAGCGAATGCCACTCATGCAGAATTAAAAAAAAAATTAATCGATTAATTGATGATTAAATTATGAATATTCTAAAATAGTACAACTTCATCGATAATATACAAGGTTACAAATTTTCACCAGATATCAGGAATAAATGAAAATTCTGATTTCACAAGATTTCATTTTTCCATAATGAAACGAGTCATATTAAATCATATTGTTTAAATATAAATTTGGATTAAATAAAATTTTGAGCATTTGTATTTATAAACAAAAGAAAGTTTTGCCGATATCTTCATTTATAAATTAAACTAAGAATGATTTGGAAATTTTGATATTTAAAAAAAAAAAACTTGTATATTACGAATATATAAAGGGAACGTTCTAACTCTAAATCGCTAAAGATCGCAGAAAGTTACAAATTTTTTAAATTCTTTTTCATTCACTTTAACTTTATTTTTACAGTAACGTTCTTAATGCTGAAGATATATTATTTTTAGAACACTTCAATATAAATTTTACACAAAACTTTATTTAAATAGCGGAAAAAATTTATTTAATATTTAAAATTTATTAAAAAAATTTATTTAATAAATTTAATTAAATAAATAAATTAAAAAAACGTATATAAAATATGTATATGTATCTATAAAATATAAATTATAATTAGTATTATATTACATTTTCTTATTTAGAAAAATTTTCACACAAAGCCTTTTATGAACAGCTTTTGCTAAAGTAAATTATCTTATAGATGAAAATAATCAATACGTATTTTAAGAAATAGATGTATAAAGATTCTTGAATAGTTATAGATTAACCCCTCCCCTAAGGACAAATAGCTTTCAATATACCTAATTTGAGAGAAATATAAAAATCGTTACAGAATAAAAATTTATATTTCAAGAATTAGAAATATTACCAGCCGAATAAGGAAAACTCTTATTCACAAAAAAAATAAAAAATAAATAAATAAATTTGAAAACGAAAAGAAACAATGAGTCTCATGAGAAGAATGACTATAAATTTGTTATATTTTAAGAAAGAGTAATTTCGAATTTAAGAATTTTATGTTGTACGCATAAAAGAATTTGAAAAAAAGTATTAATGGAACAATAGTAATATTAATTACATTAAAAATAGTATTAATATCATATTACATGAGATCTGAAATTGGCAAATTGAAATTCAAAGAGTGTTGCATATATTTGAGCATTCTGACGTAGAATTTCACCATGACATAATCAAATTGATTTTTTTTTTTTTCATATTTCAAGTGACAAGGACATCACATATAGGTAATAAATCTTCATCGGTAAATTAATTGCTTTGAAATTTCGTTCATTTAAATAATTTTCTGGTTTAATTCCATAGAATATTTTGCAAGGTAATTCAACTTATCTAGTCTGAAAAAAAATGAAAATTTCACAAAAATATATATAATAGAAACATATCAAAAATTATAAAACAAAATTGGTGATAATTAAACATCGGTCATTTGAACAAACGTTACAAAATCAATACAGGAATAAGTTTAGACTATGCCGTTTCAATAAATTTTCTTTTGTTTTGCCTTGATTTGTATCAGGTTAATCCTCTCTTTGATGATTTAATATTTGATTTCTGTTTCTAATATTTTTTTTTTGCTTCAATGGAAAACCAGTATGAGAGGTCTCCCCGAAACTTGCTAGCATATTCTCTAATAAATTTGTCATGCCAGAGAAGACTTACATGGCATTGACGCACAATAGTCACGATATATTATTTTTTGGTATGAATTTAGTATTTTTACTAAATATATAGTATCATCCTTGGCGAGTTATTTGGCGATTTATCTCTGACATGCGTTAATAATATCCAAAAATTTAATTTGAGATTTAGACATGTTTTTCTCAACCGATTGAAACAATAATTTTACATAAAAGCAGCACTTGTAGTCATAAAATCACATACAAAATTTGATAAATTTAAGTTATTGCATTTTTAAATTTTCGCGTTTACATGTTTCTAAAATTGCACACTGAAAAATAATCAACCCGCAGTTGGATATTGCGCAAAAATTAACATGTGTCTACAATTTAGATATAAAATATGGGCACCGAATTTTATCTATCTAGCTCTCTTCCTTTTGAATTATCGTGTTAACTTATATTCGAACGGATGGACAGACTGATTTCCTGCTAACAGATTTTCCTGAAAATTCGATAGAAATCTGCAAATTCGGTATAAAGACCGTATAAAAAATTTCAACCGTTTAGCTGAAACGTTTTAGATTTATCTTTGTCACAGACAGATAGCCAGAAATTTTTAAAAAATGTGTTTTTCGAATTCAGGAAAATCTAAAACGTGGTGATTTCTCGTCAAAATCTCGGGTTCGAATTTTCTAACAATTACTATACTTTCTCTAAACTACCTATACGAGAAAGTAAAATACAAATGATTTTGGACAATAACCGAGAAAGACACTAACCGAGTAAAATCACATGACTTCATTGTTACATGAAAACATGATTACGTATACCATCTGACTGCACAACATATTTTAGCATTTGAGTGGAATATCATCTTTCCCTTTTATACAATAAACAGCCAAACAAACAATAATGGAATACATTCATATGAAGCCAAGTGATAAATGTTATTTATATTATTTAACTCCTTATTTTACATTATGACTTTAAGACTCTTTTCTTATTGAAAAATTCACAATGGAATTAAAATTTAAATTAACAATATAAACTTTATATGTGCCATGTGAATATGAATTCACATCATCATGAAGTTATAGATCTTAACAGCTCAAGATCAAAGAGTCCTTTTTTAAAAAAAATTATAAAATGATGGTGGCAATCTTGCATTCATAATTAATCTTAATACGTTAAAAAAATACTGTTTTTTTTTTTTCTCTTTTTCTCTTAATTCTTTATTACTATAAAATGAGCTTTGATAGACTCAAGCTTATTCCATGTTTGGTAAATCAACTATTTATGGCGTTGGCAACAGGAGCTCAAATTATTCAGCTCAAATGTATTCTACTTGTGGTGTTGGCAACAACAGCTAAAAATATATTATTATTATTATTTAAAATAACTGGCTGATGGAACACTGTAAAATGTTGCCATTTTTTATTCGATTTTGCTGCAGTTCAAATTTTGAATTTAGTTTATCATTGATGTGCATCGCATATTTTTCAAGTACTTAAAGGGCTTTAATAATGATTAATTAAATTTATGGTTTTTCATGATGAAGTTGTGTGTTTATTCTCCACCACCAAACTGGTGACTTGTGGAATTTGATAATAAATAATAATTGATAATTCCATAAAGGGATTCCAAATTATATAAAATATTTTGTGCCATTTCTTTTCTTGATCTCAGAATTTCATAAAAACCAAACTCGGTATTCTTATATAACTGATATTTTTAACAGTGCTCTGAAAAGTGATAGTTTAATTTTAACTAACTACACTTAAACATTTTAATTTAACTTATCTAAAATTGTTCAACGATATAATGTTACTAAGAATTTATAAAATATTTTTTTTAATTTGATACTTTTTCCAGTGCAATCAATTATATCAACAGCAATCAACATCAATTCTGAAAATACTTCTCATTTTCGATCATTAATTTCTCTTTTTTAAGTCGTTTCGACAGCCAACATTTATCTGTCTTAACTTTTAGTCCTTCTTAGCACGACCCTGTGTCCTTTTCAGATGGCTGTCACGATCGCCGCACGGTAACATATCACGTCTGTTCCAGGTCGAAATAAAGAGATGAAAAACCCAACCCCCCAAAAATAAATAATAAAATAGAAGAGATAAACCTCAAACAAATAACTTTGAAAAATTTCTCTCTACTTCTTTATGCCGAGGACAGAAAATCCGGCCTTTATCGTATTCAGAAAAGATTTCGAAAAACTTTTATTTTCAATAACCGAAGCGCGCCATTTTTTTTTTCTCCCTTTCCCGCCAAAAGAACATTCTTTTATTTTGAGAAATTGAGATATAGAGCGTTATTCACTTCTTATTTATTTTATTTGACGTATTTCTTTGAAGAGAATCGAATTTTAAATATTTGAGTATATCCAGAGGGACGAAACTGTGGAAGGATGCCGAATTTTTGATTTCTTTAAGCTGTTTGCAGATAAGTGTACTACTGGGTATCTGAGATAGCTATTCGTGATCTGGGAGCTCAATAGTGGGGTAGTTTAGCTTTATGATAGAATAAGTGTACTCTATATACTTTAAATATGGCATCGAAACAGAATACTTTTTTTAATGCATCTTATCTATAAGAAGTTATTAAGAATTTAAAGTAACAATTCGTTTCAAAGTCTCATTCTGGAATTTTAGCTTTTATTATATTTAAAAGTATTGAAAATCTTATATATTCATTGCAAAATGGCCAGAAAGCTATGTAATATATTGTTAGTTCTTTGAAGAGATTTGCAAGATATATTACATTTGGATGACTGAAATTTTTATGATGCACTAAAATAAAAGGCTTCTTTTTTTCCAGAAAAAAGTTTTGGCACTATTTTCCCATATAAAAAAATATATTATATATTTATAAGCCCTCTATGTCGAATACTTTATATGCAAAGAATATTGGCTTCCATGATCGTTAAATTATTAATACACAATATATAACCATTTAAATTTTGATTAATAAGATTGTAAAATAAGAATTGAATTGAAATTGAAATTTATGCATGTCAATACGAATGATCTTTTTTTAAGAAAAAATACTTTAAAGATAAGTATATTGAGATTACGTATAAATATTTAATATTATAAGCAGATACGAGTAAATTAAAATTTTAAAATAATATATATATATATATATATATATATATGACATACAAGAAATGAAAATCTACTTTAGTGCTAAAGAATTAAATAAAGTAAACAAAATATTTTTCTTTAAATTTTAAAATAGGGTAAAAATCATTTTATTCAAATATTTCTGCTAGCTATCACGGAAAACACCCAAAAATGCTTAATTTATAATTAATTCGAAATATAAATAAAATTTTTAAAAATCATTTCGAGGTGTGCCCAAATTATATTTATTCCAGTTTTGGTAATTAATTTGTCCTGTAAGCATTAATAAAGAGACATTCCCTTTTATTGTTAATACATATGTAGATGCAGATGATTATTACAATCTTATACTTGCAGAAGTATAAAGAAACTGATATGCATTTAATGGAATTCTAATACACAGTATAAGCAATCTTGTATTTATTTATAGATAAGGAACAAAAAAGGGAAAGTTAAAATTTCTTTATTTTTTTCTGATGCTGTGAGTGTTTTTAGTACTGCTTGTAGACTTATCTATAACTGTTATTTCTGATGTCAATCATTTAAAAACCTAACAGCAATTTCTGGAGATAAAATCATTTTTTAATTGTATGTGTACACATTTTGATTGAATCACAAATTTCTTTTAATTTTTATTGACAGACGAATTTAATTATGTTAAAGCTGTAATGTTAAATTGGTTCTATAATATCTTTTTTTAATAAACTTATTTTAAAATATTAAGTCTTACTTATTAACATAAAGGCATTTTCATTGATTCCTTCTCAAAAGAGTGTAAAATAAGTAAAATAGGAAAACATTAAATATTATAAGAGTTGAAGTAAACTATTAAAAAAAGAACAAGAATTGGGATTAAAAAGATACGTCTCGTGTTTTGAAGATTAACGTGAAATTTACATAGTTAATATTTCGTTAAAAGAAATCGAGGATAGATTTTGGTAGTAAATATTTGATGGAAGACATTATTTTGTTATATGCCAAAGGTGTGAGCAAAAAAAAAGTTTTAAATGCGAAATAAATTTATTCATAAGAATTATGTATTTGTGTTTCTTGGCCTCTCGGTTTGTTATGGCCTCTCTAATTGTGGCCTAGCTGAATTTTTAAACCTTTAGATGCAGGTTAATGATTTAATGATTCATTGTTTATTGTAGGAAAAATGCTCTAAATGATATGAAATATTATATTTTATTTTTATTGAGTCAATAAACAAATGAAATTTATTTTTAGACAGTCCGACAGTCTTATAGGTCAAATTTAACAAAAAAAAATCTTGACACACAATATTTTAAAGAAACAAAAAGTTCTATTTTGTTTCGGTTAAAACTTTGAATTATGAAGCTTCGAATATCAGAATTTCAATATTCATTTCATTCGCTGTCTCGAGGAAGATCCACCAACCAAGGAAATGGAGATTCTTTTAATTGGATGTTGAATGGCCTAAAATGAGGAAATCCAGAACTTCATAACTTGGTCAGTTTTGGGTGTAGAATCGTGGAATCGAATTTAAAACGTTAGTGTGTCGGGAATATTTCCTTAACTTTAAATATTAAAACAGGGAAATTACATAAAAATTAATTTTGTAACTAAACTTTAAATTAAAGTATTGAAATGCTATAGTATATTATTCTTTACGTCATGTAGAACCATTTTTTTCAGTTGGAAGTATACACTTATTTTTAACAATTTAGAAATTAACGGTTGGGCCACGATTATAGTGTACAATCTACATATTAAAAACTAAAGTGTAATAGAATATTTCGTTGTTTATAAATTATAATTACAAAACAGTAATTTTCACCCTGCTGAAACATCCGGGTTGGTAACTGCGTATTTAGATATCTTCCGGCATTAGGCAGTGCATACTATGAAGCGTCTTTACTTTTTAATAGCTAGTCAATTTAATTTCACATTTCAACACATCTTTATATCTTATTGATATAATATTTTTTATGCAATTTAATTTCTGAAATTGCATTTGTTTTTATTTATTCATTATGACTAAAAATAGAAGCAGACGTTCGATTTTATTAATATTGTAATAATCAAATAAACATAATAAAATGTAGACATTAATACTTTTACAAACCTATTTACTTCGCAATTAGTAAAATAAAGTCTTTTTCTCGACTTGCTTCCGGTTGTCTCTGAGACCAGCGGTCTTGTCTGCTAGTTGCAAATTCACTAGTCCCGTTAAACTAAGCGAGCGTCGTCGCGATACCCGCAGGGAAGAAATAGAGATTGAGTCTTAGGGATCATCATTGATCACAGCGCAACACCTCCCGTAGGAGGTATTTCCGTTCATTGGAGTATTTCTATGCCAATCAAGAAAGCAGGAATCGCACCACTGAACTGGCGTCTCATCAATGAACTCGTGATGTTTCTAATGGATGATTAAGTTCATTAAGTTAAAAGTTCATTTAACAGAATTTGAGACTTAATGAGTGAATTTAATTTATGGATTAAAAATTATAAATTAAAACGACGGAGTTTGCTAAATTGTTTTTTCTTTGGAACACAAATAAAAAAAGACGTGCAATTTTCAATTTATAATTCTGCGTATCAACTATAGAATATCGAATTTATAGGGAAAATTCTTTGAATTATAGTTATTTGTATCAGGTATGAAGTTTCATACTTATAATGAAAAGTTTTCAAAATATAATTCTATTAATCAACTATATACTATTTAAAATAAAACATAATTACATGTTTCCAGAATGAAAGGGCATGAAGTTTTACTTACTTCAAAGTTATTCGTTATTTTATTTTCTATTTGTAATATTTTAGTATTTGCACTCTTCTTTATAGACATTTAAAAAAATGCTTAACAAAGGGCAGTTTTAGGTCATCATGAGGACGAAAATTTTCCAAATCTACGCTTGCCTATCTCTGCTAATAAATGGGAGAAACATGTGTGATGACTTTCTGCAGAGCAGATCACTGGACATAGAGTAACGGAACATAGCACAAATATATTTAGAATAGGTGAGAATATGCACTTAACAGCGCATTTTTTAAAAGTTTTATACAGGATTTTACTTTTTCTCACCAATATTTCAAAAATATTATAGCCGTTATAAAAATATAACTTTTATGCCATTTTAAAATTTAAAAAACTTGGGTTTTAATTATATCAATTAATTTATCACGTAATGTTCTCCTAAATTTTAACAATTTTTAAAAAATAGTTTTTTTTTGTATGATTTTAAATAATATATTTCATTATTACAATGAAGTTAAAACCATTTTTCATTGCTTCATCAAATATTTAAATGCATGACTTTCTCCCAATATTGAATGGAAGAAAGATCATTTTTATCACCTGTGCAGTTTGCATAAAGAACGAAAAAACGAATTTACCCCGAAGGATAGTATGAAATTTGAAGATAGATAATTTGATATTTCATTGGGAAGGTTCATGCATATGGTAAATTGAACAGGTGTAAGGGCTATTCAAATAACATGATTTTAATGCCTCTCATAATTTGATGCTTAAATATATTTTGTAGAGGGAATTATAGATATCGCGTTATGTATAAAATATTTAATTGAAATTAAACGTAACGGGCTATATTTCCATTTAACACCTTCTCTGCAAAAAAAAAAAAGATTACTATAAAGTAAATTTAATCATATATCACGTTTTATAATTAAGTGCTAAAATTTTTTATTCCATACTTATTATTCAAATATTATAGATACTAATTACTTAAATACACTATTATTATTATTATTATTGCTATTCATTACTTCATATTTCATATTAATTATTACTCTAATCTTTAATTTAAACATTTATTCGACGAAAAGATCTGTTTATAAAATTTCTGATGCGCAAGTTTCCAACCGATTTAAATTTCGATTATATAGTTTTTCTTCTTTCAGATCTAATAGACTTACGCGTCTGCTACGGGAAGTTATGAATGCACACTTTCTTTTTTTGCGGTTATAGTGAAATGAAGCGAATAATCCATATGAGCCTTCCCAGACGACTCCACCTGTTGCTTTCTGATGTAACAGCAAATTGGAGAAAATCCGCTCAGAGAGAGGGACCATCTAGAAATAAATTTTTTGATTTTATAGCAGCATATCTGGTGGTAATGGAAAAATTGATTTCCCAACCAGCTTGTGAACGTGATAAAGGATAATGGTAAATTTATTTACAAATTAAGTTCGGGGAATGTTCGATTGATTTAAATAGATGAAATTCTGTTCTGCACTTGTAAAACGGCATATTATTTTTGGAATGAATCTTAGAATTTTCAACTTCAGCTTTATGAAATGATAGATTATTTTCTGAATTTCAACGTGCCACAAAAGCAAAATATGAGGAAATAAACAAATAGGGATAATTATTATGCTTAAGTGTACACCAAAAATTCTATGCCATTATGTTGAACTGAAAGCTTATTTAAATAATTATGAAGAGTCTCCAAAAATAAGAAGAAAAAAAATTCACCATGACAAGCTATAATAAATTTCATTAGTTACAAAAAACTCTAAAATAATCCATTATGTTATGTAAGCTATATTATAATAGTTTCTAACACGTGATTTTTTATGAACTAATTCTATTGATTGTAGGAAATGCGCAAATAAAATGAGTAAAAAATTTAGACAGAATGGACTAAATAAAGGACTTCCCAGCAGATACAGAAGTATATATATGAAATGAATTTTTTTTTTTCAGAATCTGAACCCTTCGTTTATCCCATTTATGCTTAGAAATTAATTCTTATCAGTATCTATTATATGTTTTCTCCAATTCATTCATTTGCATTCGTCTGAATTCGTTATTTTCAGAAGTTGTATATTTGCTTAATTTTTAATTAATTAAAACTCAAATATAATTTTTTTAAAATTGCTCTTTAATGGGCATTTCCAATCTTCAAAATATGTATGTGTCAAGTTTAATAGCTTTAAAATAAATGACCTGATCTGTAAAGCACCAACATATATACAAACATATACATTCGTTTTTATTAGTAGTAGAAATTAAGGAGACTGTGTGTGCTTATTTAAGAATTCTGGCCTTCTACACGCCAAACAGTTTGACCTAGAGTTCTCCAAATTCAGTTCAAATATAATTTGTAAAATTGGAATTTGGACCTGGCACACACCCTTTCATCTTTATTATTAATAGAGAAATAAATCATATTTTTATTTATTGTAAATGGCATTATGCTTGCTAATTTATTATTTCATTTTTCAAATGTATATAATTTGTAGATAATCTTATTGTATGGTGATTCAACAGTAATAAAATTATTACATCTTGTTAAAATAATTGCATATTCGTACAATACAATGCTTTTGATGGATAAAATATTGTATTAGATAGTTAGATTGTACTGAAGATCTGTATAAAATTACACGCAAAACTCTTTGAAAAGACATACAACTAAGTTCATATTCAGTTTTCTTCCCAATTCTATAAAACTATATGAAAATCTGAACTGTTTTTAGAGTTTATGATGTTGCAATATTGTTAAACGAAATTCATATATAGATTTTTAATTATTTACCTGCACAGGGCCTTCAAAGTTAAAATGCATTTATCAATATGCAAATTATGATGCCATTTATAAAAAATTAATTTCTACTAATTGGAAAAATCAGAGAAAAATGATCATGTAGACCAAATTGGCGTCATTGAATCGACAATACTTTGAAATATGTGAAACTGTGAGTTTTTTAATTGGATAGAAGAGCTTTAGAATATGTCAGAACACTAAAATCAAAAATAGAACCAATGACAAAGTAATAACAGATACTTTAAGAGGATTTTCACTGATAAATATAATGAATGATTGGTGGCATCAAGCCCCTAGGCAAAATCATTTTTGACCATATATTATAAATGCCATTCTTTAATGGAAATATATGAGTAATTAGAGAGAGAAATATATTCCCAATTTTGATTCATTTTTGTTTAAACTTGCGATTTCTCACTATAAGTAAAGATGGAACTATATAATAAATTATTCTTTAACTTTATGATGTACTAGATTTCTGAAATTTTGTACGTATATGTTCCCAAGAAAACATATTAGTTTAATATTTTCAGAGCTTAAATATTAATTATTCAATCAATGTTAGCTAAATTTTAATTCCATATAAGAGGCTCAATCATAAAATGAAGTTAGCAAAAAAATGTTTTGCGAAATTCCATAATGTCTATATAAGAATGAATTAAGAATTTATTAATTTAAAAAAAGGTATAAAATATAAAAAATAAAGTTTTTAAAAATGATTTTATTAATATGCACTTTTAAAAATAATTAATAAGCACATATTTAAAAATATTTTTTTTAATCGAAACTGTTTATATTTTTCTGTATCAGTTTCTTATGTAACAAAAATATAAAAGTATCTAATGTTAAAAGCACTATCAAAAATTATACTCTACAACGTCTTCAAGAAAGAAAACTGCTGAACTTTCAAGAAAAATAAAAAATGTAAATGAGATTATATTTGCATTTTGTTTAGAGGATTTCTACAAATTTTTCAAGATTTTATTATTCAATTCTGACCTTCATATCTTTTTGATAAAAAAAATCTTATATCTTTTTTAGTTCATTCATTCAAGCACATTAAATTTTTTACTGTGCCAATTTTAGTCAATTAATTTCTTTTTTTACTGAGTTTGTTTTAAGTAAAATTACTAACCTTTTAAACTATATTAACTAAAAAAACTGTTCTCTCTTCATTCATAATTGATAAAAGCAAACCTACTATCAATCAATAATGCAAAGATATTTCTATAGGAATATCTTTTTAATGAACTTTCTTAAATATAAGTTACAAAAAAAATAGTTCTTCTCTGAAAATACGAAAGTAATACAATATATCCTACGCTATAGTGAATTATCTTACAGATTTAATATAGCTTAGAAGAATCAAGATATATTTAGTTCATTATTCAGTTTCTTGGTAAGCGATATTCAAAATAACTTACAAAATATGTTAATTTTGATTCGTGTATCGGTTTCTTTCTTCGAAATTCTCTCACAGAGTTTTTCTCAAAGTTTTCGTAACTAAAGCATGAAAGATGAAAGCTTTTATTCTGCCATATGGCCTGATTGCCCAATTTCACTTTCGTTGCTTTTCAGGCAAATACGGAGAAATAACTGCTACTCATTGCACAATTTTTTTCTCTGGAAAAACTTCTTAACGAGTGTATACTGAGCTATTGTTATTTGTTTCTGTATTATTCTTGTTGCTTATTTTGGAAATAAAACGATTGCAAGAAAGAATTTCGGAAAGTAAAATTTCTGAAAAAATTATTGGTCCAATTTTACAGACATTCAAAGCAATCACGGACGAGTTTTTGGAAAGAAAGTTGCACCGAAATTTCACAAAAACAATGCATTAACTTGGCGCGTTCATATTTTATTTTTATAAATTTCTTAAAGAGTGAATTAAAATCAATGAAGTCCATTCATATTAATGTGATGAACGTGAAGCGATCAACTAAATGAAATTTGAATCCATTGATTAGAAATATTCTTTTGTTATTTATAACAATTTTTGTTCATATTTTATTTGACAAGTTGATATATCCGGCGTTGCTCAGGGTAAAAATACACTTTTGTGTAATATTATTAATGTAAAATAATGATTTTTTCTTAAAATTATACTATACACAGAATCCATTTGTCGTCCAAAATATTTTTTGAAATTAAAACTAGATTATCATTTGAACCAGATGACTTTTAGAAACTGCTCATATTAATTTTCTCTATATCAATAAATAAAATCAATATTTGCTTTGAGTATAAATTGTTAATCATATGTTTTTAAATTTTTCCTTCAGTGTTCTTCCAGAATTATTTTAAAGTTCTTCCTTTTTACTTTTTTTTAGCATTCTTCCAGAAGCTATAGTGCTCTAGCTACAGTTCTTCATCTGTATTCTTGTTCTTGAACAACATAAAATATTTTTACAACTTACAAATATTTTACAAATTAAAAGCCAATGAAAAATATTGCTAAATTATATTTAAAAATAAAATAGAGATATTAAAACACAGTAGCTGCTGCTTAATGTGATTACTTCGGAGCTTAAGAATTTTGATAACACTAATCGATTGATAAAACTATTCGAATTCGTTAAATATCTGTTTCGTTAAATAAGCAAAAATAATAATTCGTTAAATAAGCAAAAATTCTGCTTCAGATAGAACTATATTTAAAAATTTCAAATTAAAAGTAACGCTTAATTGCCTAAAGTTAACGACAGATATTCCTTAATGGTTCACTCATGAGTTGTCCGTACTTGTGTTATAGTTTTAAAATTTGCTGAACGATGACTCCGAGTTTCAAAATATCAGGTACTTGCATCATTTTTCTGAGTTCGTTTAAAAGTTTCTTCGACACATTATTGCTATTGGAATGATCCACTTTTATTGCTTAGTTTTGCTCAAATAAGGCTCACGACTCTTCAAAATTTTACAAAGAGAATGAAATTTTCAACTGTGCCACATCTTTTTATTGACTAATTTTCAGTAAATTTTCATGCCTATTAAAATATTCTGTTTTGTCTTTAACTCTTAACTCAGTTCTCTTTTATCCATTTTGCTTTCGTAATACAGTCCTTATATATTTCCTTACAAATGGCACAAGCAATTCTTCGAGGGTCAAACATTAACATTGGTTTAAAATGAAGGATTGGTCTTGAAGAATCCCTGTCTTCTACAGAAGAATCTTCTTCTGTAGTAACCGAATTAGGGAGGTTCCTCCTTTCATTTTCTTATCCACTCATCAATTATTGTCAAACCAAGACTACTGGCGCATCGTCATAAACCCCACTTTCGAAGATGTGAGCTCTCAATTTGGAATTTGTATCAATTACCAATTTCAGTGCAAGTTAGAGAACCCATACCCACGGAGAACCCATTCTTCATTCTGAAAAGAAAAAATCAATTGCCGGCTGTATCAGGTACAATCTATTATCAGTATCAAGCTGTTCCTTATACAGAAAAACTGGATACCAATCCTACCTTAATTGCAAGATGAGAATGAATATCTATGAGACCTTTTTTTACAAAGTTACTAGCGATAAAGTCTCGGCTTCGATATTGGAGGATTCCAAGTTCGAAACCAAGAATCGCCATTTAAACGTGTCGGTATCAAAAGGGACCAAATGTTCTACCTCTAATGAACCGCGGTGGTTTGGATAGCGGAAGCCAGCTCATGCGCCGCCATCATCATTTGACCGTGATTTAAAATTATGAAGTAAGTCCCAAAATTATCCTAGAGTTTCTTAAAACCGAGAAGTAAATATAATCAAATTATGAGGGGTTTTTTTTGTTTTGTTTTTGACAAAGAATCAATTAAAATTTAGATAGATTTTGGCTTTTAATTGCAATGCATTTCAAAAATATTTTTACTCAAAAATAATTTCATGCCATTTTCGAATTTAAAAATAACTATATATATCTATATATTGAAATCTATTCCGAACAATTTTAGAGGAAATCATCAGTTGATCGCCAAAGGCAATTAATATTAATATAAATAAAAAAATATGTTTTATCTTTAGTTAAAGCTATTATTTTGAAAAAAAAATATCTGATGTATTTTTCTTATATTTACCAGAAGGGGGTCCTAAACAGGAATCGCGGATAGCATATTAAAACAGCAAACCCTTTTTACTTTCTCGTATGCATAGTAAAGAGAAAGTATAGTAATCTTCAACAAATTCGAACTTGAGAGTTACACGAATCTCTACATTTTCGACCTCTCTGAGTTCGAAAAACACATTTTTAGAAAAGGTCTGTCTAATGATCTGTAACAAAGATAATTTTAAAAAAAGCTTTGAGCTAGACCTTTGCACCAAATTTGCAGATTTCTATAAAATTTTGTGTAAAATCTGTTCAGAGCATTATAAGTTAACATAATAATTACAAAACGATGAGAGATAGATAGATAAAATTCGATACACAGATTTAACATCTCTATCACCTATCAAATTTTTAGTCTAATCCAACTACGAATTGACTATTTAAAGGCCTATACTTTCAAAAACATGGAAACGCGATCATTCAAAAACGCAATGGCTTAAATATAACGAATTTGGTATGGGATTTTATGACTACAAGTGCAATTTTATGTCAAATTTTTGTTTCATCAGTTAAGAAAAATATGCCTAAAGTACATTTTCGATTTTTGAATATTCTTAAATCATGCCATATATTAATCTTCTAATAATTCGCTAAGGATAAAACGATAGATTCAGTAAAAATGATAAATTCACACCAAAAGTTAATATTTTGCAAAAATTGTACACTAATGTCATTTAAGGCCTTATTTATTAGAGAGTATGCGAGAAAGTTTTGGGAAGACTACTCCTGCTGGTTGCTTTAAACCATTGTATTAGGAAATAACTGAAGTATGTAATTTGGTGAAGTATTATATCCCTTTGTTGAATATGATACAAAAATTAATATAGATCTACAACGTCAGCACAAAGCTAATTTTCTTCTACCCTAGCTTACAGCACTTTTGAATCTATATCCACCCGAGAATAGGCTTATGAACATAATTTAAAAAAATGTTTTCTTTCGAGCTCAAAGAAAGCCCGAAACATCCAAATTCATCAAAGTCTCGAAGGTAGTTTTTTTCCCGCCGAATATGTTGCTTTCTCTCTATACAGTTCATATGAGCAAAAGAAAAAGAAACTGAACTTTCGACGAGACTGAAAAATTGCAATAAATTCAGAATACAGCGCACAACTTCGACTTTATGACATAGAACTGCATCATAGTATACTGAACTACACAAAAGAAATCACTTACATATAAAAGGCAATTCCAGTCTTCTATCCAAATCATCTAAAAACTTGAAAGCAGAAGAAAAAAACTTTTGAAATTTTTCAACATATTAGATCGGATTCCTGTTGCCTACAGGGATGTATTTTCGTTTTAGAAATCGCACGGGAGTTCCGAATTCTGGATTTCAATCTAATATTTTCTGAGAAAAATCTTGCCATATAAGACATTTTACAATGCATCTCTATGAAAGATGATTTTAAAGAATCAATACATCAGAAAAAAAAATATTTTTTAAGACTAGAATAATTTTGGGATTGTAGATAACTTCTAAATCGTATCATTGTCTTCCATCTTTATCATTTATCAACAAAAACAATTAAAAAGTCATTTTTACTCAAAAATTTTCACTACAACTTACTAAATAATATTCCTTTCATGTAACTTTTATTGTCATTTGAAATATTTTGTTCTAGATTAAAAATGATTTTCAAGTACTCAAAGAATATTTATTTAGTACTCATATAATTTTTTGGAAAATTGATATAATGTTGAATGTTTTCTTATAAATTATTAATTAAAATAAAATATGAAATAGCCATTGTATTTTTATAGAAATACTGGAAATTTTTAAATTTTACTAAAATTATTTATGCATAAAATCAAATAAATACAGAGTTTTCATACGCTTTCACTTCACGTATTTGATGTTCGTAAAGATGGAAGTTGGAATACATTATTCACTCATTTATTCATATACCAGAGTTTTGAAATTTTCTTATATCCATTGGTTACCATGACAATAAAATATTTGAATAATTTTAGAACTCTTAATTATCAATTTAACTAAAAATTAATTCACAGAGGTGGAACTATTTAGATATTAGTTTGAGAGATATTAATTTTTAGATTCTATAGATTGAAATCATGAATAGAGAAATATATTAGATTAAAATGTAGAAAATAATAGAAATAAAAAGATTTTATTTACTTTTAAATAAAATAAAAGTGAAATATAATAAAAATAAGAAACAATTTGCTATCGAAAATTAGTAATGTTATAAAGATATTAAGATATATTGCAATTATACGATGGAAATTCTTGAATATTCATTGAAAGTTAAACTACAATACAAATGTTATTAAAATTACAATTAGGGGAATTTCAATCGGACTCTCTTTCTTTTTCGGTTTTGTTATGACATCCTCATTTTTAGTAATAAATTTTTTAAAAAATAAGAAATTAAGAATAAAGTAAAAAGATATAAAAAATTATTCTTAGAAATCAGAACATTTATTATTCCGGTAGAATATCTCCACGAAGATGAAGGATTAGTAGAATACAAATCAGCAATAAAGAGTTTTTTTTTCTAGAAGCAGTTCGTAACGTGTGAGAATAGCAAGCTTGTTGAATTCGGAATTTATGCATTTAAGATTATTTTGGAATTTTAAACAAAAGTCTAGAGTTTCCCTCAACATAACTGGATTTAAACTGAATTTTAGTTTATTTAACTGCGAATTGGGATTTGAACTGCAGACAAGCACATTACCCGAACTATTTGAGCTGCAAAGACTGCAATGCTGTCGATCTTAAATACAGATTACATACAAATTATAAAATTTATTTAAAAAAACTGGAATCCACGATGAAATTTTATGACTATTTAGAAAATGGATATAAACTTAAAAAAAGCCTGCGGATTTGATTTTGGTATTTTTTCTAGTCTCTTGTAAAAGCCAGCACAATAATGTTCGATTATTGCTTAAGTTTTTTTGAGAAAATTTAAATTTTCATAAAATTCTTCAAAGCAAGAGGGAATAGATCATAGGTGAAGAAAATAGTTGAACAGAGAATTGATTTTATTAGTAAATGTATCAACAATTGCCTATAGAGATAAATAGGAGAGTAAGGATTACCAAAAGGCCAAGATTTTAGACATGACCCAACACAAGGAATTGTGGCAAATAAATACGCCTAGAATTCAATTCCCCAAGTATGGAAAAAAAATAACTAAACGGATTTATAGAATCATTGCCAAGTCAAAAGCACAAAATTAAATTATATAGTCTACAAAATAACTATCTTAGCTATTTTTTATTTATATGATTCTTTGGAATCGGCTAACAATATTATAAAAAGAAATTAAGAATTTTAAAAAAAAAGTATTTTATAATTCAACTTCATTTTCTAAATAATAAACATTGCCTTGTTACGCTATTTCTCAAATGTATAATAATTATTGATTAAAATACGATTGAAAAGCAAAATGACTACCTGTCTGCAGTTTACAAATATAAAGCGAATCAAATAAAATTGTAAATATTTTAAGGTATATTTCTCTCGCTTCATAATTTTAACGAATCCTTTTCAACTGTTTCAGTGATTGTTTCTATTTGCAAAATAAATACCTCGTTCCGCTCAAAGTAATAGTTTGTAAAGTAAGTGTTGCCAGTTTTTCCCAATGGAAATCAAATATAATATTCAAATGCTTATCTTTTAAGGACGCACTTGGTGTATCCAACCATCAGAATACGATTTACTCAAATAAATAGCCTCTCAAAAATGTTGAAAATATTCACAAAATTGAAAAGCAACTGCCACTATTCGAGCCTAGAGGGAAATGATTTCCCAAAGAGATATCGTAGCATGTTTCTTCCAATAAATATAAATACTCCGTTCAAAGTAATACCGCTGAGGATTCGTAGTGCGTTGCAACCAATTAGAAATATAGTAAATGCAGAATTAGTGCTTGAAAGATAACGTATAATATGAAAGGATTTAAGTCACTTTCACATTTAATTGAGTATTTTGTCACGTTTTATTATTATAAATGAAATACGGTAGTTCTTAAAGATTACAAGTTTAGGAAGATGTTTTTATATTTTTCAAATATGAAGTCGAATATGAAATGAAGATGGGTAATAGCTGCTGCAGAATACTTTTCATATGCATTTATTTAACTTGACATCTTTCATGATTCGAAACTCATGTTTTTAAAAATGGAATACTGTAATAGATTTCATGTTCATTTTCTGATGTGATATCGTACTAAGTATTTCAATAGTGGTTTGCTTTCGCTGATAATACAAATTTGTAATATGTTGAGAGCTAGTTTTCAATTAATAGATGCATTTTAATTAACTTTTAATTGTATGTAAGACGTTTGATATGGTACCTACTGAATTGGAGAAAGAATTTATGATACGTCTCTACAATAATTATTAAGATGAATCATGGAGTATATTTAAAATTAAAAAGAGGAAAATAAGAAAAAAAAGCCAAACTTTTTTTTACAATACACACTTAAACATATCAAGAAATTCTATTATATTTCCTGTGAGAAAATGCAATAACCATAAAAATATAGCTGTTAAATACTGAAACTGTAAAATAAGGAAATTAAATGTCATCAGAACATTCCTAAAGATTCATAAAAAATCAGAATAAATTCTGAATGCGATTAAAATCCCCATCTACAAAGAACATTTATGCCACTATTTCACGGTTTTATAATTTTTTTTTTTTAATCTTCGGGTTTTCGGTACTATTTTTAAATAAACAAAAATATAAATATTCGTTTGGTCAAAATTTGAAATCGCTAAAAGTTCTTTGCCGATTACTTTGAAATTTTAATATAATGTTGCATTCGAATACATGAGATTTTTTTTATACATCGTTTATATAAATATCACACATGTGATCGATTGGGTAAAACATGTGTTTTTAAATACAGCGCCATCTTTTGGAAGTAAAAACAAAATAGACTATATAAAATATTTTACTATTCTATTTCAGTGTTTCCGATTTATGATCCATTAACGATTCCATTTCAGTGTTTTCGATTTTATCTTTAAAATGAATTTTCATAGATTCGGATTTATTTTCATTTTGATTCAATCATTTCATGTAACAATGCTTTAAAATTGAACTATGTTGTTTACTATAGGATTCATTTCGTAAATATATATCTTATTTTTTTTTCACTTCGTTTTTTAATTTATTTTTCAGTAAAATTGAGCTGTGTCTATTGATTTTCAATTAAACTATACCACAAAATTGACCATTTCGGAGTTATTTGTTTGAGCAGGTTGAAACACTTCGTTTCTCATTGCGTTATGTCTATTGATCACCGTTTAAATTGAAATGTTTCATCAGAAATTTTTTTTAGTTCGTGTTTTTTTTGTCCTTTTTTTTAATATTTTGAAATTTTATATATTTTTGTTATAACTTCCTTTCTCCTTTTTCATTGTAATCAACCTGTTTCAGTTCATCAAAATAATGCCACTTAGAAGATCAAACTTAGGTAGTCGTCCTCATGGAACAGAAGCTGTGAGAAGAATAATTGCAAATCAAACTGTAGAAGAGCGGGGAACAGTGTTCGAACGAAATACACAAAGAAGAAGATGGATGAAATACATGCTTGCCTGAAATATTATACTTTGTGGTAAAAAGACGTTGTAGGATACTGACTCCTAGGAACTCCTAGGATACTGACACGAACAGTAATTATAAATATACGTATTTTATGTTTTTGAGCCTCACTCTACAAACATTGGAGATTAAATTTGTTGAAGTCTTATATCATGGAATCGCTATCATTTGATGGATTTCTTGTAAACTAGATCTAATTGTGTGAAATTTTCAGTAAAAAATAGAAGAATTTCAAATTTTTGCAAAAATTATTTTTAATGTAATTATGGCATTATTTTTGTGCAATAGTGTTTCTATTGATTGAATAAAAGTGTTCAAATATTAATATTTCTCCATTGTACAAGGTGTATTTTTACTTCCTTAAAAGTTTCCCTGTTCAAAATTAATTTTAAATTGTTTGATAATATATAAATAAAATATTCATTTAACAAATTTTTGACATATTGCAAAGTTTTTGAACAGAAAAAGTTTTCTTTGGAAGAGTGTAAATTTGCTATGCATTTTAAGATATTAACTAAAAAAATGAAATTCGTTTACTCATTATGTACATCGAATGTTATCTATATCTTAATAATAAAATTATGTTTCTTTAGAAAGAGAGATGGTCAATAAAGATGGAAAAAAAACCGTTTCACCTTAATTTTTTTAAATTTTAATTTTATTATAATTAAATTTTAATTAATTTAATTATAATAAAAAAATTCTATATGAAAGCTAGATTTTGCCTCTGTACCTTTCAGAATGAAATGAATTATAATTCACAAAAATTCCATTTGACGAAGAAAGCTTAACGGTGAAATATTACTGAAATAAAATTCTTTTTTATTAACTTCTTTATGATCTGCAATTTTTTTTCAAGATTTTATCCACCACCATCAATGTTAATTATTGCAAAATTCCATCCTTTAAATGCCATTTCGCACATTTCGATTATCGCAAGCAAGTGATATATATTTTTCACTGTGAGTTTGAACCTAACCCCAGTAAATTATGAATTTCTCCCTTATGGCGGTGGATTTAGATAACTTCACCATCGTTAGATAAAGCTGCTTCAGCCCAAAAGAGACACAGCATCGACTACATTCTCCAGTATCTGATCTCCAGAGATCCACATAATCCCTCCACTATCGAAGTTTCCCGCCATCTTTGATGTTTTTTTTTTAGTTCTTCCTTCTTTATTTTTTTGTCATAGCTCTTAAAATGAGTTTAGAATACTCTACAATCTATGAAGCAGACGATAAAATTCTAAGAGATTATTTTTTCACACTTTTTTATACTATTCTTTTATGAAGACTAATAACTAAACATCCAATTATTCTAATTTAAAAGTGATTATGCATCACCCGGATTTTATTTTGTGGAATCGTAAAAAAAATACTCATCTTTTATGAAAGATGGAGATTATATTCGAAATAATACAGGGAAAGGTAGAGGAGAAAAAAAAAGAGATTATTTTTTTTTTACCCTTTTCTGCGTCAGGTAATTCGATGAGTTTAAGTACCCGTTTTTATAAATTTTCTTAATCTTTTTCTATGTGAACGGCTTAATGACAAAAAGTGGTATGAATATTTCTAATTGTCTTAATTAACAGTGATTTCATTAATCGAATCACTTTTTAATGACATTTCTGTTGTACCATACTGTTTCAAAAAAGTGTAGAGTCTTATTGGATTATACAAATTTGTGATTTTATTTCTTTTTCACCCAAAAAACTTAATCCTATATTTTTGACATAATTCTTTGTAAATTTCAAGATTAGAGTTTCGAATTTTTAATAATAATTAGTATAAAAAGAATGCTTTTTTTAAAAAGTTATTTGGTGAACTTTTATATATATGCATATTAAACAAATGATTTCTATAATTAATATGCTTAAATGAAATTCACATTCATTAAAAATAATTATAATTACGAATTATTGAAATTATTTCCAAAGACATATAAGACAAGATTAAATTTTTATTTAAGTGATATGTCATAAGTGCGCCGTTTCAATATTTGTTTGGTATCCATCACAGATTTTGTAGGAGGAAAATGACTGTGAGACTGCAACAGAGCGTAAGATAATATGCAGACACGTGTTAAATGGTATTCATAGTTAAGTTTGTGAAATGAACCGCGATTTCAGTAATGTAAATTGAGTAGTCTATGAAGTATTACAGGCTATTTAAGTTAATATAATTCTAAGCCTTAATTATTATTTAGTTAATTAATTTTTAAAATAATTTTTAACATAATTTAAGCACAGTATCTTGAATTATCCCTTAATATCTTAAATAAGATATTTAAGAAATTTATGATGTATAAACATGCTCTTAACATTCCATACACTACATTAATTCATTTTTCGAAACTATAACGCTAAACATTTCGTGAAATGTACCTCACCAAGTTGCACCAAGGCTGCTGTAAAAGAAATTTGAAAGTGCACAACATAATAATAGATTCTTAACTTATATCTAAAACAACAGAAAAAAAATTAACCTTTTAATCTGTAAAAACATTTCATTCATGTGACCTTTTGAAGTCACTTTTTTGTGTAATTTTCACAATTTTGTGAACAAAATAGAATATGGATCATAGGAAAAATCTCCCTTGTAGTTAATGGATTGGAGTAGTTATTTTTTCGTAAGGCAGATTTACTGAATATAACATAGACCAAAAAATTTTTTTCTCTGGTGCTATTTTTACTTTGGTTTGCTGGCTTGGTATATGAAAACAGTTTTTCTCTATTGGCATTATTTTTCAAAATTCAGTGTTTCTAAATCTTGTAATATCTAAAATACAAATAAAATGTAAATTTCATGAACATCAATGGATAATTTGTGTGAACATAAAAATGGTTAATTTTCCTCTTAGTCAACAAAAAGACAACATGAAATAACCTTTGCTTTTTCTACTAATGAGGTGGCAGCAGATACAAACAATATTTTGATATAAGAAAAGGGCGGTCTACTAAAGAAAACAAGAGCTGGAGAAAGAAATATTTCTGGTGAAACCTAGAATAGCCTTTATTTACTTGTATAAGATAAAAAAAAAAAATTGGATAAGTAGAAGAAATCTTTTATTTGGATTTTCTAATGGTCCTTAAAATAGACGGCTCATAAATGACCTTCATTTCGTGGACCCCATGAATGAAATAGAGAGTGAAAAATCACGCATTTGCCTTGGTTGTCAAGAACTGTCTGGCCAATCATAAGAATGAAGACTATGATTATTTAATTCAAAATGTGTTTAGTAGCTAAACTCTTGGTTGTAATATGAGCACATCAATTTATTGCATTCAAAAATCATTTAAATTAAATCAAAAATGCCTTCAAAAATGACAAACAAAAGAAGCTTTCAGGGTAGACCGAAATGAATTTTCTTTTGTTTTTATTTCCTTCTTCACGCTCCTTTCCATAGTTTAATTAGGAAAAAGGCTGCTAAGGTATGTGACTGTGACAGGGATGAATTTTTTGAAAAACGTTCGAAAATTGTTATATTTTTTAAATATTTGCAGAAAAGATTGAAAAAACATCTATTGAATATGACAGCTAAGTGTCAAAAATGTTAAAAAAAATTATAAAGAAAAGGTTTTTTGCCAAAAAATGAATCTAAAGCAAAATTCTTTTAGTTAAGGGGTTTATCATATGATTTGCTTAAACTTTTGCAGATGGATTAAGAAATATATTATCAAGTTTCTGAACAAAAAAAAACTCTGTTTCTATCTATTCTTTAAATATTGGAGTTCAACTGATAAATGACACGAAAGTTTTCCAATTTTTTTTTTCACATTGTGAATCACCAAAATAACTATAAAATCTTTCTAAATGAATAGATTACTTATTATCTAGTTCTGGAAATGCAGAGTATATTGAGAAATTACTATACCAAGTCTGAACAAAAAAAAAATATGCATTAGAGTTTAATTTACTAGGTTTTTCATAAGAAAATTTGATCAGAGATTAGAATGTGAAAAAAATAGTATTTCAAGAAGTAAAATAGCATTAAAACGATGTAAATGTAAATACAGAAATTAGATTAATGTTCTAAAAATACACATAGAAACAAAAATTCTAACGGTTCTTAATAACCTGTTCGAATATTAACAATATTAAATTAAAAATATTCTCAAAAAAATCTACTTCTTAACGTATTTAATACTTGTACCATCATAAACCTAATTAAATGCATTAACTCACAAATAGCAGTACTATCATAACAAATGAGAGGTACAATTTCGACACAAGATGCATTTAAGGATCAATTTTTAAAAAAAATTCTTGCCTCAGAATGTGCGTTGACTCGTAGAAACAATTTGACTTGTGACGTTTGAATTATCAGTCAAGTTGTAATACACACAAACAGGGGTGGGGTAGGGGAGGAATAAGAACAAAGTCAGTCATGTTTAGCATTTAGACTCAAAAATACTCGGAACTGATCAAAATCTGGAAGTGAAATTTTTAGTCGTTTACAGCACTTTCAGTAAGTGCACTTCGTATGCGAGAATGTAAAAAGAAAGAAAAGAAACGTAAAAGTTTCGGTCGTAAGTTCTGAGCCAAAGTAATCCAACTGAAAATACTTTGATTCAAACCTTGCAGAAACGTGAGGTGAATTTTTTTGGAGCCGTTCATGGATTTGACTTTAAATATTAGCACATTCTATGTCTACATTGCTGAGTTTAAGCAATTAATAATACATAAAAAAAGATTGCGGATTTTTCTTAGTAGGTCATATTTATTATTACGCTGAATCGAATAATTTTATTACAAAGCATTTATATTTATTCAACTAATTAGATAGTAAATATCTTCTTTGAGCTCATCGAATTTAAGTGAAATCCAATTTCCACACTTATCTAACTGTTTTAATGAAGATTATCGATATTATCGGGTCATATGTTCAGATGACGTATTCATCTATATTTTACCTTTATACTCTTATAAAGCAACGAATTTCCTCGTAACTTTACAAAGGAATGAAAATCGTGTGAGGAATTATCAGTCAACTGGTTGAAATGAGATGCAATTCTATTTGAATAGTCTGTTAGAGGAGCATGAGTTCCAGAATTCATAGAATATTGTTATGGATTTCAGTCATTACGTAATAATGGCAGCCGAGACTTCGTCACAAAATGAGTTCTTTTGATGGAAAAAAAGGTGTTTAATTTTATCTATATCCACTTCAAATTAGTAAAATGGTATCTTTATATCTTTTAAGTATATATGGAATTAATTTGTTGTGAGAAAAAATTTCTTTTGTCTCAACAATTAAATAAGTATTTTATATTTTCATTATACTTTCTATATTTTCTCAGATTTTCAATGGTTATTAATACATTTGAAATAAAATCTTTGGATTCCGCTAATTAGACATTTACCAATACCGTTCCAATCAATTTCAGCTAATTTATATTTACAAAGTTTACATTAAAATTGATAGCAACATTTTGTTCCACATAATTTCCATAAATGAAATTTTCTTAAATGATTTTATAGCTCATTCTAACTTTCTAGTATACGTAGTATAAAAAAAGTACAGTATCGACAAAAAAATTCTATCTAGAGATTTTGACGAATCTCCATGTTTTAGATCAAAATCCCTTAGATCAAAAAACACATTTTTAGAAAATGTCCACCTGTCTGTGACAAAGACAACTCAAAAAAGATTTAAGCTAGTCTGTTGAAATTTGATATGCTGTCTTTACACCAAATTTGCTGATTTCTATCAAATTTTGAATAAAATTTGTACAGAGAAAGTCCATTTGTCCGGCTATTCGATTATAATTAAAACGATAGTTAAAAAATGAAGCTAGCTAGATTGATAAAATTTGGTACACAGATTTAACATCCATAGTGTAGACAGCTGTCAAATTTTGAGCCAAATCCAGAGACAGGTTGGCTATCTGTCAGTCTGTGCTTTCTGAAGCACGTAAACAAAATAATTCAAAAATTCCGTGATATAAATATATCAAATTTGGTTTAGGATTTTGGGATTACAAGAGCAGTTTTGTATCAAATTTTTGTTTCAATCGTTTGAAAAAAACGTGTTTAAAACACAGATTCGATTTTTGGATGCTGTTAATCCACGCTAGGGAGTAATCGCCAATTAACTCGCCAAGACTGACACGATAAATTCAGGAAAAAGGAATTTCAGTAATTCATTCAAAAGTTAATATTTCGTAACTAATTTAATATTTCTTAACTCCGTGTAGGGCGTTCTTTGGCATGTCAAATTTATTTATTAGAGAGCACGAGAGACCACTCCAACTTTTTATTTTTTATTTTTAAAGAGATCTTAATGTTATCCACTTCAAAGGATCCTAGATCAATCAGCTAAACTTCCAACTAATAAAGAAATTTTTAAGATTTTGTATATTTTTACTAAATAAGCCCATTTTAGCCTTTTTTTTTTATCTAAATCAATTTTCGTTTATTAATAAATGCATTTTTTAAAACGAACCGACTTCATATGTTTTATTTTTGAAATACGCTAATTTTATTAATAAAGTATGATTTTCGTTGTTTATTTCATTTATAATTAATAAACAAATTTTGAATGAAATTCAAAGTCGTTAAATAATTATGAATGTTAAAATGACAAAAATAAATATGAATCAGCATGTGAATAAAATAAATTTGTCAAATCTCTCATCTTGAGATGTCATCACTTGAGAGATTATCTAATAAGGATTGCGATAATATATTTTTTCAAACAGTTTTTTTGCGAAATGAGTATTCCTTAAAAGAGGGGTTATATTTCAGAATTTGCATAAATAAATCTAATTTACATAAATAAATATTTATATGCTACAAGAGAACGATTACACAAAAATGATCAGGAAATATGTATAACTGAATACTAGAATGCTAGAGTGTAATAAAAATTATTTTCAAAAATTAATTAGAAATATTTTAAATTAAAATGCCCATATTTAATGATTTCGTTTTGGAAATTATACTTTAGATAAGATAATAAATCAGAAAATATTTTTATTTCATTTAAATCATCAGAATTATTATATACACTTGCGGTTTAATGATCTTAATAAATATTAATTTATATCTGGAAAAAAAACTGATAAACGCATGAACTAGAAATGTAATGAAAATTTAATTCATAAAGCATTCTTATTCTTGAATCATTTAAATTTGTTTTTCACATTTCTGTGTTACTTGAATATCATCTATTGGGATTTCTTCATATTTCTCACAGAGTTTTCGTTTTTAATTAGAATTGCGCATATGTCTTTGAAAGGTGAAAATACTTTGATGATAAATCCCTTAAAAGTAATTGATTCAAATATCTCAAGGGCTTATTCAAATTCTCTTAACATTTGTTTCATCAATCTTTGAAAATAAAAAAAAAGGCCAAACGATTTTTAAGAAAGAACAAAGAAGTCAGCTTGTAATAAATAACGTGAATATTTATCTTTTTGTAAATGGCAATCAAAATAGATTTATAGAGATCGTACCCTTGGACATCACGATTTGAAGGGAAAAACAGAAACATTTCATAAAAGATAGTAATGTCGTTACTATATAGGCAATTAATTTCTGTAAAAATGCAAAAAAAGAGAGAGAGAGAGAGAGAGGATCAAATTTTAATTGATATCGTAAAAATTCTTTTGTTCTCTTATTGCAATTCTCCGAACTGTAAATACAAAAATAATTTTACTAAATAAGCTAAAAGTAAAAGGGGAAAAAAATGTATATTTCCATTCTTCGAAATCACTTACTTTTGATTTTTAAGTAAGGATATTTCAAAATATCTTTGCATAATAATATTACATTACTCAGAAATTTATGTATTTATCATTACCAATTTTGCTCTCTTTAAATAAAAAAAATTAATAATGGGGTAGTAAGATTTCTTATTAAAGTTGTTACATGTAAAATAATTTGAATAACAAAATTTTAATTTAAAAAAAATAATGTTGTTTTTTTAAAAAAATTTCTATAAAAATTAACATTAGACCTAAATCCTTTTCAGCGCTAGCATTATTATTAAAATTGGAAAAAAAATAGATTATGTCACGATTAAAGTAAATTTTTAAAACTTTAAGATAGCATGAAAAGAGTTTAATGTAATAATATGCTTTGGAGTTATTAAGGGACAACATTAGAATTTTAGCTAATTTTTAATTAATTAAAAGTTTTTAGAATACCTTTCAAAAACCCTTTTTCTTAAGAGCAGATGCTACTTGTGATTTAAATATGGACCAAATTTAGTCGCTCCATGCCCAACGATCTGCCCTATAGTACGTTGCGTTCTGTATGTTTTAATATTTATATCAAGAAATCTACAGAAAATAAGCCTACATAAAAATATTATGTAAAAAATAATTTTTGACATAAAAGTGCTTAGAATTCAATGATTGCACGTACTATGAGGCAATATGCTGAAAACGTATTTAATGAGAAAATTAAATTTACAAATACCGCCAGTAAAATTATTTATTAATTCACGAAAAGTATTATTTTAAAATAAAAAAATATATATACTTTTCAATTTTTTTACATGCAATTCAACATAATTCACCTATGACCGATATAATAAAACGATCTTGTAATTATTATTTTCATTGTCAATAAATGAAACGAACAAGCAAAAAAAAATATTAAAATTATTAGTATTTTGTCTTTTATAAGATCAAAAAATTCAAATCAAAGTAAAAATTAAATGTCGCATCAATCACATGGCAAACTTAAGTAAATTTACCATTAAGCATCTTATTCTTTTTCTGTGTTTTAATGTCATCGCTTTTAACATGGAACTATAGTAGGTTCAAAATGATTTGTGACATGCAAATTCAAAAAGCCTGACGGAACTGATCAAGACCTAGACCTAATTATTTGGCAATTAATTCTTAACGTGCTTTAATAGTAATGAAATACAAAAATCAAATTTGTGTTCTAGACACGTTTTTCTCAAAACTTGAACTTGACACAAACTTGAAAACTTGACTCAAAACTGCACTTATTGTTGTTTCTTATGGCACTTGCTTTGAACAAGCCCGCTGTTTCGAAGACAGCGATTTAAGCCAGTTGGGGAGCGTCTCTTGTTTGTTTAGCAGCGTCAACTAGGACCAAGAGTACGTCTTTGCTACTCACGCATCACTCATTCGCTTGCACAACTCCTTTTTACAGGAGGGCACATTCACACATCTCAATCCATAGTTGGATTCGGCACAAAATTTGATAGATGCCTACATTGATGTTAAATCTGGGTACCGAATTTTACCTATCTTGCTCTCTTCGTTTTGTAATTATCACAGTAACTTACATTCGAACAGCCGATCTCCTCTGAATAGATTTCACTCAAATTTAGATAGTAATCTGAAAATTTCGTGTAAACATTGTATACAAAATTTTGACCGTCTAGCTGAAAACATCTTTGAGTCATTTTTGTCACAGACAAACAGATAGACAGACTGGCATTTTTTAAAAATACGTGCGATTTGAGTTTGAATTCAAAATTTTTGATGATTACTATATTTTTTATATACGACATACGAGAAAGTAATAAGTTAAACCTAAAACATGGCCGTTCAATGATGTTCTAGGTTAGAAGTTCGAATCTGATTTAAACTTTTAATTGCCTGCAAGAAACGCAAGTGATTCGAAAATTGATTCAACATTGCTCATTTGATGTGATCACGTGATACTGAAATGGCTGCATTTAAGATGGAATTTTTACAGATATGCAAGAACTTTTTTTTAAGTTAATGGTTCCGCATAAACGAGATGAGATAAATAGAACTATAATGTATCATTGTTTGAAAAAATGTCTTCAGATTAAAATGTATATAGTTGTACTGTGGAAGCATAATGTCGGCGCAAAAATATTAAAAGTTTTTCTTTTGGCTACATTTTCAAATAATTAGCGTTTATCCTGGTAAATCCATAAACAGTGACTTAGTAACATGGTCTGAATTTAAAAACGCTCTTATTTTTCTCCTCAACTCATTTCCATGTAAGAGGAACCACTCAAAGAGAGCATCCCAATTATCTTCTTAATTGAAGAACATTAGAACTTTAGAATGCCATTTTCTCGAAGCGACGTCCCTCGAATGCGTAAAAAAGTCTTTTCTTTCCAAGCTATAAAAATCTGCCCACTGAATCTTCCACACTTGCCTGTAACTTTAGCTGCTCTTCGTTGCCTGTAACCGTATCCGTTTCGCAAACAATCTCTGTCACATTCTAATAGAGACACAGAAATGCGAGAGTGCTCTGAATGCCAAGAGTGGAAATTCGAGAGGGTTGAGTTTGCTGTTGGAAAATTCATTTGTTCTTTTTCTTCTTATTATTAAGGGAAAGCTATCTTCAAGGTTGATGTGTTAAAAGATTTCTCATCAGTATTCTATTAAAATGGAAAGAAAAAATAACAGAAGACCTTTTAAGGTATTTGTCTGAGTTCTTAATTCTGTAAAAGAGCTTCAAGACGGTTAAAAATCACTTGGGGAAACTGATTTTTAAATACTATATGTACAAGATTGTTTTTTTTAATTATTGATAAGAATTATTTGAATTCAGATAGCATATTTTACAACGAATTAATAATAAACCAAAAATTCTTCCTGCATTCAGTCTCAAGATCCTTCCATCTCCTGCCCGATTGATTTATTTTTTTAGGGAATAATTGAATAGTCAGTGAACTATAATGCAAAATAGCAAGGGCAGTCTAAGGATGGGAATATATTTACAATATACAAATTTTTTTATCTCTATACATTGCCTGATGTAGAATAAAAACATGTTACATTTTTTTTTTTTTTAGCCACTTTTGGTTTGTTTTCTTCACTTTTCGGTAGTTGATGCAAAAATGGCGTTAAATAGAGTGGTTCTCGGAAAGTTCGCATAAAATGTTGAATTAGTCAAAATTAGGGAGTAGCAATCACTTTTCAGCCCTTAAATTCTAAATTATTGCAGTTATCGAAAAACTTTAAGTACGGAAATTGTTTGTCTTAATGAGGAGGTAATTTCGCTACTTGCATTTACTTTTCTATCTTCAATATTAAGAAAGTTATAGTGAAATCAAAATTTCTACCCCCCATTTACATCCCCATTTGAACTAGAAGGTCAATTTACGAATTCGTCCTAGATTCTTACATTTCTGACTATATATTATAAGCTATCTTAAGATAACATGAACAAAGCAGCGTTATATATATATAAAACATTATTTTGTTTGAAGCAGAATGGCAGAATGCAGGTTTGACAAGCAATGAAGAGACTTTGTATTTTTAATTTCGTTTTATTCTCTCTCGGGAGACAGGCATGATTTATTTACAAGAAGGCGCTTATTATTATTATTTATTACAAGCGCGACACAAAAGCAGAAGTAAGAAAGAAGAGACGAAACAAATAATCACTAACAAGTCTTATTTAACATGGGACTTCCGGCCACGTGCCGATTGAATACATGTGTTGACATTTGACAAGGGCAACGAAGGGATCACTTTCATTTGATACGTTGAAGTGGTTGCACAGTAATTTTTACATAACTTCAGTGGAATTAATTAAACAAAAAGTGGAAATGGATCAAGAAATAAGAGAATGAAATTATTATGGGCTAAATTAAAATAAAGCTTTGGAAATTAATTTGGTTTAAATTAAGAGTTTAAAATATCATTATATATATATATATATATATATATATATATATATAAGTACTCTAGTATGATTATTTTGGTATTTATAAAAATAGTAATTGGAAAATTTTGATTTCATTAATAGCACTTACATTAAAAAATTATAACCATATGCAATGACTGCATAATTTTCACGTTCATTTGATATGGATAAAGCTTTTATAGCGACCAAATAAAATTAAGAAAGTGCATCTTGGCATAATTTTAAAAAAGTTGGTTTCCCATTTATAAGCTCCTGTATCATTAAATTATCAATTCATCTCAATGTTAATTTCCTGAATTTCATTTAAACATTTTCTCTTAAATTAATTCAAAACAAGCAAGGCTTTTTACGTAAACCGAATATATTATATCAAAGATACTTGGTGTAGATATCATATTGGTTGAAAAAAAGGAAAGTTGATGTATATATGATTACATGCAACATTATTACATACATTGGCATGTATGACATTACATACATTGACATGTATAATTATGATTCCATATCAAAAAAGTTAAAAATTAGCCTGAGATAAAAATCTGATACAATATCAAAAAGTTCAGTATATGATACTCATATGCACACATATATTTTTTTAAAGAATTTCAATAGTAGAACAAAAAAAAAATTGAAAAAATTATAAAAAGCTAACAAAAAAGATCTTAGAAAAGAACAGAGAAAGAAAAACGTATTCTAGAATTGAATACCTGTTAAACATAAGCGGTTGAAGCATTTCTTATGTTTTTATTACGTCTGCATCGCGCTATATTTTGATGATATAATTAAATAAATACATTCGCAATCAGTTGAAACAACCATGTTATTAAAAAATATCAAAGAAAATTTGTATTTGTCTGATAGGTTTTCAAATGCTTTTCATAAAATCTTTAGAGTGAATTCTTTAATTGAATGGGGTTAAGGGTACGAAAATTTTCTTGAAGTAATTGTTCTTGTCTTGAATGTTTCAGAGCATTCTAAAACAAACACCAGGCAGTTTTTGCTCCTAACAGGTAAATATGCAAAATAAATTTGATTAACTGTTTCTAAAGTTCTTGCATAAAGAAACGTTAACTCTAAGTAAATTTTTTCCAATACAAATCAACGTTGGAACAAACGTGCATTAATTGCTAGAACAGAAAAACACTTCCTAGATTAAAGTTGAAAAGGGAATGGCAGGTTTCTTTTAGAAAATCTCAAGCAGACAATAAAAAATAATGCTGAAAGAATAGAATAGAAAGAAATATTGAAGAATAGCTCGTTGTCTATTTATTCTCGCAAGTTGCGAGGTTCGTTATTTAACGAGAAAGACAGAAAATTGTTACGCAGGTTTACTTGAATTCCATAAGTAGTAGCAGTTCATCCATTTAGGTCATGGAACTGCAAAATCCCCTGCAATTATTTTAATAGTGTATGTTATCGTTTTTAATACTATTTAGATATTTTCTTACCTTACAATTTCAATGAGTGGCATAAAATAATAAAAATGAAGAAGCAAGCTAAAAAAATGAATCAATAGGAAATAAATTAACAAATTTAGATTGGCTTCCGAACATATTTCAAAGCAAAAAAAAAAAAATCACTCATTGTGCAATAACATGAGAGGGAAACTAAACCTTTCCTTCATTGAATGATATAAACTGGGATGCTATTCATGCAGCACAGATTTGGCATGCAGCCAACATTACTTAATGTTTCTTTTCTTTTCTACTTCTTATCCATATACATTCTTTTTTTTTTATTCTTCTTCCTTTATTTTTTCCGCATTTTTTTGTTCTCAAGAATTTGATTCTGATTCTACTTTCGTGTTTCCTTGGTAGAAATTCATTTGCTTCAATATAAATACATCTTCTTTTTAATTTGTTTTTTTTCCACACATCTAGAAAGGAAACATCGATAATTTTCTAAAATTTAATTCGGGATGATAAATATTTTTTTCAAGTGAATGCTATTAAAAAATTTTGCATAATGTAGAATTAAAGATTTATAAAACTTGTATTTCACTTTTTTTTCTGAAGTTTCTGAAGTAGCATTGAGTTGCTATTGTCTAAAAGCTTTACGAGATGGAAAAACATAACATAGGAAATTTTAATCTTTCCCTTGACTTGAATCTCCACGTTTCATTTCATCCTGAGTTCGAAAAAGACATTTTTGGAATTATATCTATCTGTCTATGAACACCTAAACTCAAAAGCGCTTTAAATAGACCGAATAAAATTCTGTAAGTTGTAGCAACATATTTTCAGATTTCTATCAAATTTGAACAGAATCCATTTAGAGGAAGTTTGTCTGTCTATCCACCTGTTCAATTGAAAAAGAACTCAATAACTAAAAATCATTAAAAACTATAACTTTAAAATTTAGGTAGAATTAGCATCCAGAGTGTAGATTCTTATCTAATTTTGAGCGTTGTCTTAACAGTTCTTGTCAAAGTGTTAACCGTTTGTATTTCTTTACTAGCATTACTTCAAGCATGTAAAAACAATAACTCAAAAAACGCAATGACTTAATTAACTGAAATTTGATATGAAATTTTGTGACAACATTAGTAATTCTATGTCAATTTATAAGGAAAATCGGAGAAAAGAAGTTCAAAATATATATTTTGTTTTGGGGTGTGCATATGGTAATGGGTATTAACAATTAGCTAATCTACAACGATTGCACCTCAATAAATTCTATGGAAAGTCAACCAACTGACTCTCCGACCCGCCACGAAGACACACGGATTTAAAACATAAAGCTGAATGACCGGACGGCCGCAACAGCAACTGGAACTGTGGAAACTGTGGCAACGGGAACAACTGGCTGGAACTGTGGTTGAGTCCTAAGGGCCATCACCGGCCACGGTACAACCCTTCCCGAAGAAAGTATTATCGATGGGAGGAGTCAGATCCCCCACCTAATTCCGGGTGGGGGATCTGACTCCTCCCACCGGGGGGGCACCTCATTTCGAGGTGCCCCCCCGGGGGTTTAGATGCCAAATTTCAGTCAAAGCTCTATATTTCATAACTATTGCGCAAAACTCCCATGTGAAACCTTCGCGACCTTACCCAAGGTCTACAATTTTATTAGGAATGACCTTTATGAGAGAGTATGGAAGAAAGTGAAGGGGGTTACCACTTCCGCTGGCTGAGTTTTTGAATTATCACGTCCATATCATATACATAGGAATAAACAGGCTATGAGAAAGTCATCTATTATATGAAATTTCTCCAAAATTCGATACTTATCTCCAAAATCATTTATTATATTTCATTTGTCTTGACCATTGTACTTTTGAGATAATTGGATTTTCACGCATTCGGATCGTAGGATACACAAAAAAATTTTTTTTGATGGTTCTCATTAAAATATCGATTTAGGTTTCCATTATAATTTTAGTGTGAAGTCAATGTAACAAATTTGATCCTCCCAGGTTTTTGCCCTTTTGAGTCATCTATTCGCATAATGAAGAATATAATATGTAAAATATTTTTTTGGAAAAGAGGAAATTTAAAACGTAAAAATTCATTAAAATATTAAGTTAATTTCTTTGGAAGTTTTCTATTTTTGATTCGTATATGAAATGTAAAAAATTACGTTTTCGTGAATTTGTATGCAAATGAAAAAGGTTTGAAACCTATGTCGTTATTACCTTCTTTTTTATTGATTTTCTATTTCTGTTTTTATATGTAAAATATGCCCTAATAAATTTAATTTTATATCAGACTAAAAAAATAAGTGGGAGCTTTCGCATCCTGAAATACTCTCATTGGTCACTATAGCTCCTAAAAAATGATTTATTTTACGGCCAAAACCAAAAATTTCGATTATTGGTCGAGAGGTGTGCAAAAGCCAGGTTATTAAAATGACTCATTTTTATTTCATTTCAGCTGGCCATTTCGTGAAATTGATAGCCAAGGTTAAAAACAAGAAGAGGTCAATTATTGTCTTTTCCAATTTACAACGACATTATTATTGTGCGAAAAAGTTGGTTAAATCAAAAATTGTGAGATTACATAAAGTATATACAGATAAATAAAACTGAGCAACTGGAGTAATAGAGAGTACATGGTAGTACTTTTCTTTTTTTAAATAGATGTACTTTTACTCATAATTAAAGCTAAATTGTGCGATTTAAATTGGATTGCTTTATGAAATAAAAAAAAGTACATGGGAAATACGCATTCGCGATATCACATTATCTATAATTTAATTTTTATTTTAACTCAAATCTTAAATAACATGTTTTAATAAAAGCAGAATCAAAAATCGTAAATGTTTGAGCTAGAAGTCGGTTAAAAAATGCAATTCATTGATGTCTAATTCAATGCTGCAAGCTTTGTATTAGATGAGTAAAAAGAAAATTGGCAATGAAATAATATATAGGATATCAATATTATTTATTTTAGAAAAAAAATACCAAGTTTGTCTTAAAACAGATACTAAGCAAAAGAAAAATAATGCAATGTTTATGAGCGAAATTATTAAATGTTTTCTAACAATAGGAAATTTTCTTATCAAATCACATTTAAGAAATAGGAGGACTTGAAATTGGGCTATTATTGTATTTTTATAAACAAATAACACATATATATTCACGCATCAGCAATGAATTTTTTTTTCTGTTACAAAAATGTATTCAATTAAATGTTTTAAAGCGTGCCTGCCTAATATGTCGTTAAAAATAATTTTAGGAAATGAAAAATATTATCTACATCATTCCATTTATTCAAGTAATTAATAGTAAACAAATATCGATGCGAATGCAAAAAAATATACATTAAACAAGCAGTATTTCGTAAGCGCTGTTTGAAGGATTAATATCAAGATCTCTTCTGCAGGAATATTTACATTAATGATTTTGATTCGTTTACTCATAACTGTTTTTCAAAATTACCAAATAAAAGGAGATTTTTAAAGGTTTAAAAATAAAAAGGGAATGATTGCGTAACTCTAAAATAATTCAAAAACAATTACAACTATGTTTCATTTCCAAATTGTTTCTTGTAACAGTTAACTGAAAGAACGGTTATCGTAATTGTCATAAAGTAAATAAAAGGGAAATCTCTTTCCAATAAAATCCTATTTTTTAAAACTGAAGAAAGAAATAAAAAATGCAAATAAAACAAATTTTTGTTACATTAAAAATGCCTTCATTGAAAATCTTATTTAAAAATGTTTTGAAAGCTGTTTCTGAATGTAAAATACTGTTGTTCTACTTATTGCTTGTTATTATAAAAATGTATTGATGCTTGTCCACGCTATATTTCTTGCCATAATTGGCTCTATACTTTATTACTAAAGATTCTTCCATTCTTTTGTGTTGTTTGCATTATTTTGATAACTATTTGTATAATATATCATATATTAGATATGTGCTTATATATCACATTCATTAGATATATGCAAATATATACCGTACAATTATTACTATGTTTTGTAATTCAGTAACATTTTTTTATATCACTCATTACTTACATTTAAGTCCTAAACATTCGGGAAAATGACATGTGGTAGATGAATGAATGGATACAAATAAGAATTACATGGATAAAGATGACAATTATCACACAAACGAGCTCATGTTTTTCCTTGAGGTTGTGGTGAATAGCATATAAGCCAGTTAACAGCTCTTCTACCCGAGCAATTGCTTTGGTATAATGATTATGTTACTGGACTGCGAACCACAAGGTCCCAAGTTCTGTCCTCGCGCGTCACATACCACTAAATTGGTGACCTCGGACGATGAACCTTCAACCTTCGTAACAGCTGTTGTGGCGCCATCTACCCGCAACCAAAGTCGTCAAATTCACTTGACGCAACAACATCGGCAACCACACACACTCGCTACTCAACTGGGTACAGACCCATTAGACAACAGCTAATAAATACATCACCACTCAACAGCCATATCGTTCGTCTCACCTCCAACTCACTAGGGGGAGAGTCTGTGGTGAATAGCATATAAGCCAGTTAACAGTTCTTCTGTCCAATCATTTGTTTTGGTATAATGGTTATGTTACTGGACTGCGAACCATAAGGTCCCAGGTTCTATCCGCGCACATCACATGTCACTAAAAGGTTATGATTTCTTATACTTTGGAAATTATATATAGCGCAAATCAAACATCTATAAGCTGTTATTATTCAAAAAAATTCTTACTGTTCTCAAAAATTATTTATATTATTACGGAAAATTCAAAGGCTTTAATCCGAAACCGACGGGTCAGAGATGAAGAATAAACAACAGCGTTTATTCAACACGGAAAGCAGAACATATCCGAAATGTATGGAAGTACATCTCTTACGTAAACAGAAGCAAATCGATTATAGATCTCTATTTGTTTTAGCTTTCTTTGAATACATGACTCATTGACTAACTCAACACACGAAACATTGCTGCCTGAACACTCAACTGACTTCCAGCTTTTTTTATTTTCTGTGATAGGGCAAAGAAGGTTCTGGGAAGAATTCAATAACTCGCGTCCTAATGGATCCATTGCTGAAATTCCTATAGAACCTGAAATCTTCTATTTTGTCGCCAAAGTCTCCAAACTCATCGCCAAGTCACCATACGATTGCCAAGTTTGTAGACAGTGTCAAGAGCCATTGATTCGGCATCTGTTCAAAATCCAACAGAACAATCTGTAATATTGTTTTCCTTACTATGGAACTAAATGTGTTGGGAAACAATGCTACAAATTCATAACAATATTATCTAATGTTGAGATATGCAACCGACATCACATTTAATGAAAAGTCGTAACTTATATAACCCATTATTCAAAGAACCGTGTACACATATTCATCTCCAAATCACTCTATTAAATCCAAATTTGTCGACAATGACAAGAGCCATTGCTTTGGCATCTGTTCAGCATTAAAGCTATCTGTAATATTGACTTCCTCACAATAGAGTTAATTGTGCTGGGAAGCAACACTACAAATTTGTAGCAATATTACTCATTGTTGAGAAAAGCAACTGACATCACATTTAAGGAAAAACTGTTATTTATATAGCCCATTATTCAGAGAACCAAGTGACATTACACTTAATGAAGAATAATTATTTATATGACCTTTATTTAAAAATAAACATTTGACATCATGATGAAGAAAAAATATTTATATAACCAATTATCCAATCAAGATCGAATTAGGTTATATTATTTCAAATCTATTCCATAACACTACAACAGTAAAATGTTAACTGCAACTGAAAATATAATCAACAAATCAATCAAATTGATAAATCACAAACAATACATGAATGAATTAAATAAAAAAAAATGCTTGAGTTTGAGGCAATTTAATTATACAATAAACTTCTACAATATTTAATCAATGAAAAAGGATGTGGAGAAAATTACGATATTCAAGACAAACAATACGCCCAACTGTTTTAAATATTCATGAACAATATTTGTTACGGACATTTAAAAAAAATAGTCTGTTTTCAAACTTTATTAGATTTCAATACATTTCTATCAGTTCTGTATATTATCTCATTACTGGACTGAATCACAGAAGTCAGATATTACATTGTTAAAACAAAAACGTTTAATGAGATTTCTTTCATTTAATGAGTTAGAGGGAAACTATCAACCGTATAATTGTTCTCATTAAGTTTCCCTAATTGTGTGCGTTTTAAATTAGAAGAGCGTGATGTGTTTTCATAAATAAAGCAAATCCGGTTTGCTTTGCGTGATAAATGATGTATAAACATTGTGAGAGAATTAAAAAGTTCCCGGGCTTCCCCATAGGCTGTGCCTTCAGCTTTAGTGATCTATAATTTCATTCATTAGTATTTGCAGTATTTAATTTTGGAAGTTAGTGGTCATATGTGCAACTGATCTGATATCTGATTGCTGTCTTGGCAAAATGCAATGTTTGTGTTGAGTGTTTGGATTCATAGATGTGAGTTATTTTTAATTTCAGAAAAAACCAAGCGATATTGCTGTTTTCTGTGTCTTGTGATGGCATATACCAATTAACTGTCATTTCAGTAAGACAATATGTCAAACGGTGTTGCTGTATTATCAAGTGGATTATTTATAATTGAGTCCTTAAGATCACATATGTAAGTGATCTATAATTTCAGTAAGGTTATATACTAAGTGATATTGCTGTTTTAGAAGCGTCGCTTAACAAATGGAGTATTTATATTCGGATGTTTGTGGTCATATATTCAAATGGCTTGCAATAGCTGTAAAAAAATGGGCTCGGTGGCATGGTGATGAGGTCTGGTCTTCAGAACCCTAGGGTTTCAGGTTCGAAATCCGATTCCACCGAAGAACCGTAGTGTAAGCGGGACTCCTGCACGCTAAATCCATCAGGTCCAAACATCCTCCCGCCGGTGTGACGCGGAAGTTTGATGAGAGAGGAGGGTAGCTCAGATATCGTCCTCGTTATCTGACAGAGGTTCAAAATTACGAGGTCCGTTCCAAACTATCCCTATTGTTGCTTTAAAACGAGACATTAATGTAACTGAACTCGATAATGAATAGATAATGTTCCAGGTAGTGCTTTGACCATAGTCCCAATCAATCTAAATAAACCAATGCTATAAGGGATATCATTTTTTTGTCACTATCCAAAAATCAATTCGTCGTTAGATTCATTAAGTCAGTTTAATTTAGAAAATAAAAAAATATACCGCCCACTCTTAAGCAGAAAGAAACCCTCTTTAGCTTTTGATATTACATGACTTGGCATACTACCTTAGATCTATTTTACTAGCATCGTCATATAACTGAATTTGATGGTTTCCTTTATAGGTAGACTTGGAGAGTTTTCATACATCTATGAGTGACAAAAAGAAAAGTGATAGAATATCGAAAGAATCTGCAAAGTAAATAACGAAATATTCTATAAACTCTGCAGCACGGGAAAAGAAAGGCGAGCAACCATATTACATTCAATCTAATATCGAGGAAAAGTTTAATTCATTTGAAATGTCTCGGTTCTCATATCAAGTGTATATCTTGAAATTTGAAAATACAGTACCCTCCACATTTTGAATACACAGTAATAATATAAATATCAGTTTTATTCACAATTATAAAACCTCATCTCAGAGAAAAGGGCTGCGACTTTGTAAAATGTTCTGTTTTATCTTTTTACTGACAATTATAGCTGGTTTCCGATTAGATAGACCAGGCAGCTACCTAGGACCGAATGCTGTCGATTAAAATCTTTATTTCTAAAATGCTAAATAGGGGAATTAGTAACAAAATTAATTATATTAATTACTAGTGGAACTAATTACTAGTTTACAGATTTTAAAGAGGTGCTTATATAATTCCTTTTCTCATCAGTTGGCAAAAGAAATATTACTTATAATTACGAAACGCATTTTTATTTGATTGTTGTCTAGTAGTACTGAGTATTCTTGGAATACAGGGACGTATTAAGGCATTTTGCAGCCCTAGGCAGTAGAAATTATAAAACTTTTCCTTTAGAAGACAAGTCAATACAGTTTTATATTTCAACAGATTTTAACTTAATCAATTTTTTAATTATTTATTTTAGCTTATTTTTTTATTTTAATAATTTTGTGAAACTATCTATCTTTATCTTTAAATAGTCTTGAAAAATTAATTAAAATCAGAAAAAATTATACGACAAAAAATAAGATATCATTGAAAAAAAAATTTTTTTTCATCATGAGGCATAAATCATTTTTGCTCTGGAATGTTTTTCGACAGTTATAGTAGAAAAACGTCAAAATTTCTCTTAATTTTAATTAATTGAAACTTTTACACTCTAAATATGCATGTACCAACATTTGTGGCTCTAGATCAAATCTGTACAACATCAAGCATTCAAACACCATATTCATCTATATTAGTTGTAGATATGCGTATAAATGCCTAATTTATTAATCATTAGCCAAAAAAAGGAACACACATTTTCTTTCCTATAATATACATGAGAATTTTAAAATTCATGTTTATTGGAGAAAGATAGAATAAATATCATTAATCTCTGTAAGCAATTTAAAAGTGTGGGAGTTCTGCAACTCAATCCTAAAGATCAAATCCGTTTATCCGTTTACAACTTTCTAGAAATTAATATAAAAATAAAAATTTCTCTTTCTACAGTCGAGACATATTACCTCACAAACATATTTCTGTCAATATGATATCTTTACTTCAATCAAACACCCAACTCATTAAAAGCAATTAACAGAGCATTAAACGAGAGAAAGCGTCTCCTTTCTAATAGCTGCGAGCAACGGTTGAAGCGATCAAGTTTTAGAGACTAACTTAGATGAGGAGGTAATTCTTAAAGGGCCCCAATTTTCTTGTCCATCAAATGAGCTTAAATATGAAACTGATTACGCTATTAAAGAATTCTCGGAACTTTCATAGGGAGAGGTCAAAACAGATTCTGTTTGTTAACATTGCGATTTATTTTTTAACGAAAACTTACCAAATCTAGATGTGATTTCAAGAATTATAATCTTATTTGAATTGCTTATGACTATTATTATAATACAATGTTTAATAAACTTTATAAAAATATTTTATTGATTTATTTAGTTTTTAAATTTAGATTGTAATATAGTAAAGTCATTTATATCTTTTTCTTTCCAAATTTTCAAGATCAGAAAGCAATAAAATTTTTCAAAAGATCAATTTGATTAAAACAATTAATTAAAGTATCTTAAAAAATTTCTTGATTGTTTTCAGTTACCTGTTATTCGTCTACCTTATTAATGATATTAGTTTAGACTTTTCAACTAACTATAATGAACTATATCACTACAAAAGAAAGAGTTATTTTACACTAGCCACCTCAAGCGCCCAGCAGTTAACAAAGCATTAAACGAGTACCAGGAATATCAGTTATATTTATTATTAGTTTTATTAACGGGATCAAAAGGGAATGTTAGTTATATTCAATTTCAGATAAATCTAGATATAATTCCATGTTTATGATTCTGTCAAAGTGTTAGACTTTAAAGTCGTGTTATTTTAATTGTCTTACATACTGTTGCACATATGTAATGGTGCTTCCCAGCACGGTTAGTTCAATTACTGGGAAAACCGTTTTACGATCAGTTCTGTTGGGTGTTGATCGGGTGCCGCGTCAGTAATCTCAAAGCTTGGCAACAAACTTTGCGACCATTTAGAGACTTTGGCGACAAAATATATATTACTGGAAACTTCAAAAACTTTAGCAATTGAACCAATAGGAACCGAGATACGCCTGATTGGTCCAGAACATTCTCTGCCCGCCTTCTGGGAACTATAAAAGGCCGGCAGTCTCAAACTGCAGTCAGCCACGAAGAGAGTCGTGCATCGAGTCATCGAGAGGATAACGAAGCAACGGCGGAATAGTTGGATCAGTCCAACTATGAGTAAGCGTTGTGTGGAGCTCTAGCGATTGTTTAATTGGACTGTTTGCCGAGTCTTGGCGTTTATAGTGGAAGCAGCATCGAGTCGTGCGTGAGTAGTCCCTCGTGTAGTAATGAGTCGACAATTGGATATAGCTAAAGCGAGAGGACAGTGGAGAATTACAGCCGTTTTGGAGAGACCGTAGAGTGAAGCTACTGGTCGCTTTGTGAGCTGTGGTTGTTATTACTACCGATTACTACTTGTGAGCTACTGCTTGTTGTAGTGTGCTGCTGTGTGTTTCTTGTGTTGGTCTCGGTTGTATATTTTTCGTCTTTGTATTCGTGTCTTCCTGTTCAATAAAAGCTTTCGTTTGTTACTAAAGAACTGTTTATTTCATCGATCAACAAATCGGAAAAAGAACCCCATCGAAAGTACCCTAACAACATGCTCTGTTCACTGTACACATAAATCTTTCTAATATTTACCATCCATGACATCATAGAGCTATTAAAATTATTAATATATAGCTAATATATATCCTAACTTTTGTAATATTATCGCTTTTCTTTTTTATTCATCTTGTAAGCTACACAGATATTAAACAAAATCCTACTTTCTTAGCATCCAATTGAAGAAAATGCAGATATTAAATATTTTATAAAACAATGAGCATTTTTATTTCAGAAATTGAATTTCAAAACAATGTAATGCAGTGTTGAAAATTAAACAAACATTTTTAAATTGAAAAAATTCAGGGTAAAACTTGTACGATTGTTAAACTGATACCATTAAAAAACATATTTTTAAAAATTTTAAGGCCATGTAAAATTAATTTTGGAGCAACAGTATTTGCGGATGTTGTCTCAAAAAATAAACAATAAACTATTTAATTTTTAATTAAATAAATATTAAAAACATAGCTACGAGACAACCATTCCTATTATTTTAGGTGTATATGCGCCAGACTTAAAGCCCTAGATCAAATTGATGGCCTGTGAAGCGTCCACACACAGATACACATAATTTCATCATTACTATTAATAGAAATCCGAATTATTATTGATGTTATAAAATTTTTACAAATGCAGAGAGATTCAGAAATAATATATCCCAATTTAAAAGTTTTCGCAAATTAGCAAAATAATATATTATATATTATTTCAACATGTCCTTAATTATAAACACAAACAAAACTCACAAGTATCGCACTCGTAATCTGTATGCATTGCCGAAAAAATTAAATTCTTAATTAAAAATAAAATATCTAAAAGTTTTGTCATATTTCATAAAGTTTTGTCATTATATTTAATTTAATTATTCCAGAATTTTACCTAAAGTGGAGTTTTTTTTTTTTTTTTTTTTACATTTTTATTCTTGGGAGGAATATTATACAATTCGAGAAAGTATTGAAGATATATTCCAGCTTCAACAGAATTCCGCTACGATTTATTTGATCATAGATATGAAATCTAAAAGTTTCTTCTGCAAAAACAACGATGGTCCGAAAACATACTACGTAACCGAAAAATGAAACATATCATGATCGAGACTCCTAGAGTGCAGGATCAGAAAATAGGGTACTGGAAAGTTATTTTCAAAATAAATGTAACCTCGACCCAAACCTTATGTCGTTTCGAGGATGCGCTCGAGTACAAAGACAAAAATTTAATATTTCTTGAGACAGGAGAGCGCCGAGCATACTGCGTGTGAGGGCATTGCTGTAGTAAAATAATATTCTAGTTTTTACTTTCTAATATTCTGGATTCAAATCACAGTTTTGCTACAAAATTAAATTTCTGCATTAGTATGCATTTAAAATTTCAAGAACTTCCTTGAAAGCTTGCTGTGGAAATCTTTTGGCTCTGTATCTAATTTCTATATAAATTTTAATTCCTCATTCCCCTTTCTATAAAGTTTGAAAATTAAAATCAGTTGATATTAAATAACATTTAATATTGTTACGAAATTTCCGAGTTCGTTTGGATAGTGGAAGTTATATGGTGTAGAGAACGCTCAATCAGCAGGCGGCAGTAGAAAATAAAACAACGACGTTTATTTACACGAAGACACACAGGACAGCACAAATCGACAACTATATACAGCACAGAGAAGACAATTATCTTCAGCCACGAGACGTGCACACAGCAGCACACAACAAGACTCTACTGCAGACAGTAGCGCACAGCTTAGTTCAGCACTAGCTTGACTCCGTCGCTGCTCTGCTAATCTCTGGAAGACTTGTTCTTCACCGTCGATTCCAACTGTTCTACACCGTAGATTCCGACTACTCCTCTAGTAGCTGCGGCTGCCACCTTTTATAGGTCTCAGGAGGCGGGGCTAGAAGCTTCTCAACCAATCAGGAACGTTCGAGGCGTATCTCGGTTCCTAATGGACGGATCGGAAAAATTCTCGATGTTTCGGGTATAATCTATTTTGGCACCAAATTCGTCGCCAAGTCGCCAAGTTTGTCGCCAAGCTCCGGGACCTCCGACGCGACACCCGTACTCCGTCTAATGCAGATAACTGTAAAACATTCTTTCTTATGATGGAACCAACTATGCTGGGAAACAGCATTACAGATTCGTAACAATATTATTTATATATTTTGAAGGTAACATTTTATTAGACATAAACGAAATGCATCTTTTTGTAATTCAGGAGCGTCAAAGCAAACTCGTCGGGCCAACTTAATTTTGGAATCCAATGTGTATCTTACAAGAAAAACTATTAAGATGTCACAACACATCATAAGACAATGTGCCGTTAGATTTTAGAAGATATATATGAATCATATGTTTTCATTAAAACATGAACTGAAACTTTTTGAAAGGAGTTATTTTCTCGATTTTAGCATTTACTTGTTTGTTTTTATTAATTCGTGTCTTCTTAATAAATTAAGTTGACAATTATTGGCTTAAAATTTTCATAACACCCTGTGAATCAATATTAATAGATATGTAAATCTTATATTTCCGTATTTCATATCATATTATCCATATTAGACACTGCAAACATTTTCTGACTTTCAAAATATTTATGTCAGTATAATGAACTACATTTCAAGGAAGATATGAGAAGGCGATTCGACCGGACCTTGTTACTGTGTATTTAAGAAAACCCTATCATAAATTGCAAAGTCAATGTAAACTGTGTGAGGGCGAAAACAACTGGAACGGCATCTTCTTAATACAAAATAATAACTCCAAGGTGCAAAATTCCACTTTTCGTTGGGTGACACCGCCAAACAATATCTTATTTGTTCAAACTGTCGCACATTGTTTAAAAATTTCTATAACTGTAAAGTCTTAAATCTGCTCTGTTGCAAGTGCTTAGCAGAATCGAATAATGCAATTTTAAAGTGAAGAAATACAATATAATGATTTTTTTACTCCTGTTTATACAAGAGTCTGTTCCTGTTGTATACAATTTAGCATTACGTCTATCTACTAATAACAAAAGATGAATACATATGTTGACACTATACAGATCCGACCGTAGGATCTGTATTTCTAAACTTTAATTCTCTCTTCTAAATTCAAGATACAAAAATTCCTCAAACTTAATATCTGATAATGATCAAATTTAATTGAGAATTTAAAAAGATTATTAAAATAATTGTATTAAATTCAAAATTTTTATGGTTATTTTTTTATGAATTTGACATTTTTTAAATATATATTTGACTTAAATATCTCTTAAGTTTTTTAAAAAAGCGAAATATCCATCAATATTATACAATTATATTTTGTTCCTACCTTTGATAACAATCTGACAATCAGGTTCTCCCGGATATTAGTTTTACTGGCCATTTAACTATTAATACGGATTTATAATGCTTTAAAATTTTCCTTTATTACTTGATAAGGCCTAAAATCTATAAATTAATCGAAATCTGAATTTTATATGACATTAATTTCTCCATTTTGGAACATATTTTGATAATAAAGCTTTTTTATATTAACTATAAATGAATGATGTGTCTATGCATATAAAGATACAATAACAGAAATATCTCAAAAGTATCTTATTCATCAAATAAATTTGATGAAACACAATGAGAATCTTTGAAAAAAATATAATGTGAAAGCGAAATAGGACTTCCAAAGTAGGATAATAAAAATATTTAAAAAATCCTTGAAAAGGAAAGCTAAATGACAAAATTGTCTAACGCTTTTTTTTTTATTCTATGAGGAAAATTTTTTTATTATTTATAATATATAAAGTTGTAACATTTTATTAAAAATCAAATTATAGTGAATGTAAAAATTAAGTATAACGATTAATAAATCGCAATTAGAAAGCAAAGCAAAAGGAAAATGTTCGCCATCTTGTTACGAAAAATAATTTTTCGAAACTTATTTCGGTATATATAATTTATTAAATGAAGTAAAAAAAAAATCATTCAATCAACAAGCGTAAGTTAAAAATAAGATTTAAAAAAGGCATAACACACGATTGGAGGAAAGTGAGGATTTAAAGCAGTTAATGTTTTAAAAAGATTATTTATTTAAAATTGAAAAATTTGTTTGTTAAAAGTTTATTGTTATTTTTTTTAATTTTTAATAAATAGATTTTATAAAAAAAAATAATTTTTTGAATTTTAAGATGATGCATGAATCCTTTGGTGCAGTAACATTTTCGGAAACATCATGGAATTCCTATACAATTCTTAACTCAGTGAGATTATAAATAAAATTTCAAAATAAAATTATTCTGCTATGCACCTTTTCATTCTTTAAACTGCACGTAAGCTAAATTTGGTAACTCTTCATATCGAAAGTCATTAAACTTATATACACAATCGTTTCTATAATTAGGAATAATTGTTATATTAATCCAAAGTTAATGTATCAGAAATAGAAATTTTCAGAATAAAAATTATATTTAGAGATTAATCATGCCCTTTTTGTTTCAAAATCAATCGTATTGGTAATTTTCTTCAATTTTAGTACATTTATTGTATCCTTTACTAACATTCATTAATCATTTTTAAAATAGCAATTTAAACTTATGAAATATGAAGACTTAAAAAACAATTCTGATGATTTTGTAACTGAAAAGCAATTCTTTCTCTCTTCAGAGAGATTTAGACTTCGAGGAACATTTTCAATAAATACGTTAGATTTAATTATTTCAAGAAAATGGCAAATATCTTTCTGGTAATATGCCATTTGTTAACGTATCATAAAAGCGATTATTTTAAAATAGAATTTATTAACGAATTTATTCTGTAAGATAGAAAGGAATTAAAAAAATATGTTATTTTTATTCTTCGATTAGATTGAAAAAACTCCATTAGGAATCAGTTGGTACATAGGGTCCTTCCGCTGGTGTAATGCGGAAGTTTGGAGAAGGAGTGTCATCTTAGATATCGTCCTCATCATCTGAACGCGGTACAAAATTACGAGGTCCATCCAAAATAGCCTTAATTCTGCTTTAAAACGGAACGTTAATATAACTGAACTGAATGGTACGCAGGTTTGATGAAGAGTGGCCCAAATAAGAATATTCTGCACTAAAAGTTGTGCATAATTTAAAAACACACACCATTAATACAATTCATATGTAACCCTTCTAGAAACGAATGAGTAAAGAAAGAAAAAATTTAAAAGAATGGTTTAAAATACTTCTGAATTGGAATCAATTTTAAATATCTTTTATTCAAAAAATGCTGCAAAATCTTTAATTCAGATTTTTTTAAAAATATTGTAAATTCACCTTCCGTGTAATTACAGCCTTGGTTATTTCTTTCACTATATGAAATGGCTAACAAAATATTTTTATTTCAAGATACTTCTCCAGAATTAATAATATCAAAGGCTTTTTTCCTGCAGTTAATCATAAAATGATATGATATATGTTCATAAATTCATAAATACGTAATAAATTCATTTTTTTCAACTCGTTTTTAAAATAGACTCCTCGTTTAGCTACTGAAACCCAAAGATAAAAGAACTATTACTTCTAATTTGCCCGGATATTGATTTTTCCCACATAACTCTTAAAATCTATTTATCGTAATCTTAATTATCTAAAATCAATCTGAGCATGCGAATGACATCACGAGAAGCGGGGAATTATTAAAGTACTATAGTTTCGCTTTCCAAATCAAGATAACTTTATCAAAACTGATACTAAATAGGCTCAACTTAATTGCGAGTACTCTAGCTGGATTTTCCTTAAAGATGATCGTGGATAAGATAAATCGAAATCTTATTTAAGATGGAACTTAATTTTTTATCATTTTTACGATACATGAGAGAACATTTCAAAAATTGAAAACCTATTTCTGCTTATTTATTTGTGATTTCATTTATTACTTTATTGAATTGCGTTGATTTAGGATTCTCCCAAATCTTGCAATGATTCTCTTCGTTAAATGCACGTGACACAAAGTACGATATGTTTTGATGAATGTATTTTTCTTTCAACATCACTTTCACACAACTAGAAGCTATTTTGATGAAACTTGGCGTATATGTTCCTCACTAACTGATTAATAATACTGTTGAAGCAAATAAATCCAAAATTATTCTCTTTAAACTTGTATAGAAAGGGATTAAATACATGGAACATATAGTCTGCCTGACATGAAATTTCATTCACAGTTTTTAACATAAAACATGATGGCGTTAACAATCTATTTAACCTTTCTAACAATCTCTCGTAATGATATCCACTTCCAACATGTGTTATAAACGTTCGTAATGTCTCTGGTGAACCTTGATCACGTACTTCTCAAAGGTCAACTAAAAACATGTCGTGAGTTTAATTCAATTTTGACCTAAGCTCTCTTGGATAATATGAGGATGCGCGTTTTAAGTTTAAAAAACTTTTGGTACTGATTATCACAAATGATTACTCGACCTGTTCTGAGGTACAGGGAAAATCTGAATGGTCGGAATCCAGCGACAGGCAGAAACCGTGATTAAGTCCTAAATACTATCATCGGCCACGGTACAACCCACTCCCGTAAGAGGCACGTTCTGTCATCGGTAGGGAGGGTAGCCGATCCCATAGCATTTCGGAACCTATTAGAGCGGCGAAAACCAACCACCATACCGGAAGCTTTATATCCTCATAACTGATAAACTTCATGAGAGAAATATAGTATTCTTTAGTATAAATTTGGCAGATAATTCAAAGTATCATGTAATTGATCAATAAAAAAGGCAATAGATTCTTCATTAAAAATGTAATCAATTTCAAAAATTCGATTAAAAGACAAGAATTAATACAAAGTAAATACAAATTACTCTTCAATCAATTCGTCAGTATTCGCAAGGGTATGGTTAGATAATGATTACTGAACAATTTTGGTGAAATTTGGGATGTATATTTTTCATTGTTTAACTATAGACTCTGTAATTATAAAGAACAGTAACTTACCTTCTGGGTTGGAGAATGGTCATTCAATGAAATATTTTTAACAAATGCATGAGTCAGCATGAAATTTGTATGGCACCTTTCCTCTTGGAGTGACTATAAAGGAAGCGATATATATATATATATATACAAGATTTTCAATGTTAAACTAACAATATTTATGGTTAAAGGAATGATTTGTGAATTATTTCGTTCAAATTTGCAAAATTGTCCGTGATAGAATAAAATGAATTAAAAAAAATTACGCTATTTATAAAAGCAATGTTGTTTTCTATTTCGGTTGTAAGTTTTTTGATAAGAAAACAATTTAAAAGGTATTCGAAACTCTAGTTCAAAATATCAAAGCATGATAAGGTTTTAATGCTGATTATTCTATCTTAAATTTTGTTTTTAAAATTTTTTCTGAATTATATAGCAGCAATATTGTATACACGCACATACCTACGTATGTGCTCGAAACGTACGTTTTATTATTATCAGAACATTTGAGTGCACAAAAACAATAATTATGAAACAATGAAAAGCATTGTTATAGAATATTCTTTAAAAAATTATTTTTAAAAATTTATCATACATTGAAAGAAATTGCTTTAAAATGAGATTGGCATTACTAAAACGCGCGCAAAAAAATGTATTTAGTATTGTTGCAATAAGTATGAAAAGCCCCGCCCTTTTTTATATGAATTTTACGGTGAAGTGAAAACAATTTTTGTGCCATATTATATTTTGAGGTTATAAGAAAAAAACGATATAAATTTAAATAATTTTTAATTAAAAATTTAATTAAAATTTCGAAAACAAAAGCCTTTTTCTGGCGAGATTTTCGTATGATGAAAGAAACTAAATACTAAATCGCATGGGCCCCAAAATGTCAAGATCCAATGATCTGAAAAATTGTTGATTTTCGCAAGTCAAATCAAAGAAAGTAGCCCATTTTGAAATTTTTTTATCATGTACGTCTCATTACGCATTTTCTAATTAGAAGGCTGAGTGCTGCTGATTATTCTGCTTATGGTTTATTAAGAAATTTGATTGGTTCTTCAGTTATTTAGTAAAAAATCTTTATCATGCTTAGAGGGATTTTTCTGACTTTCTTTTGCAAAAATCAACAAATTTTCTTTTATTTGACTAGCGAAAATCAACAATTTTTCACAAAAAATGCAATCCATTTAAAGAATTTCTATATTATATCATTATATCACTCATATGATTTATCTCCGAAAGATACATTTGCTCCAAATTTGGCTAAATTAGTGTCTATTTTTTAAATGCCCGGAAATTCTAGATTTGAGGAAATAAAAATAAAAAAATAATATGAAATTCAGGCCTAATTCGAACTACAATCCACCTGATAATAGTTTCATGAAAATCAGAAACATAAAGAATCAACCGTTTTATTAAGGAAATGGATCGTATTTTTATCAGTAATGCAACCGATTCATCAACGTCTTGCTTATCGTCCAATATCACGGAGAAATACCATTTTCTGTGCATCCAGCACACGCACCTCTGAAGATATCACTTCAGAGGAGTGTCTATTTCTTCCATTACCTACGAATTTAGCTGAAGAAAATCACTTAATGGATATTGAAACACTCTTTTATTTTCATATGTTGGAAAGTAGTTTAAATCGAAATTTTATTACGACTCAAAAAGTAAATATTATTCGAAGTCATTTACTTACCAAGAAATTTCAGGTTAAATTGAAAATTTTTAATCCTGATAGATTTTTGTTGATATTTGAAAGAAATTTCTTTTTCCAATCTATTGTTGTTGAGAAATTGTTACTTATTTATGTATAAATAAAAGATATCTAAATTGAAATGAATAGATATATATTTTATTTGATGACTGTTTTTTATTTCATTGTTAAATTGGATTTTGTGCATACTTTATATAAAATTGGATTTTATAATACAGTTTCCAGCTTATCATTTTAAATTTGTTTTGCAATTTAACCAGCATTCTACTACTTAAAAAATTCTGTTTTATTTTAATACAAAAAAGAATCCTGCATCTTTTTCTGAAATATCACTCAATTTGTAAAAATTTAGAACTCACAAGATTTCATATTTTTGCAATTTATTCATCGCATACAAATACAACAATTTAAAATTTCAGTTATTCATTTTTTTTTAAATCGAGCAAGCTTATTCGTTATTTAACGTATTATGAAAAATACAGGGTGTTTATAAAGTCCCGGACCCATTTTGATGTTTAATAACTCATAAAATAATAAAGATAGATTTAAATTAATAACATAAATGGTTAAATAGACTCAAAAAGTTTCATGGCCCTTGTCAATGAACTTCCACTTGTGCCCCCTTCGTCGCACGGAGAATATCAAGTCGATAGTCAATTTCACGCCAGGTAGCGACAAGCATGTCGGCATCCACAGAGCCATTTGCGCACTTTATGGCGATTAACAATGCCAGAAACATGAAAGGATGCTTCATCGGAGAACATTATGCTCTTCAGAAAATCAGCAGCATCTTCTATCCTCCTTAGCATATCTGTTGCAAAGGCCATCCTCCTAGGTCTATCATTCGGTTCCAAAACTTGAACAATTTGAACTTTGTATGCATGCAGTCTTAATTTTTTCTTAATAACCTTGTACACCGTCGAAATTGGCATATCCAATTCTGTTGCCGCTGATCTCACAGATATTCTAGGGTTGTGTAAAAATGTCTCTCTGACACGCTCAACATCAAAATCACTTGTGCAAGGACGTCTGGAACGTTTCTTATCTTCGATACTTCCAATTTCTAGAAAGTTTTTTTCCACCGCAAGATGCTGTTTTTGGATGGAGGATCTTTTTGGTAAATTCTTCTGAAATTTCTCTGTGCTTGCACTATCGATTTCATTTCTATGAACCACCATAAAATCTGTGCTTTCTCTTGTGGTGTATGCATTCTCCTTAATATCCGCTCGAATAAAACATCACATACAAAAGTACTACATAGAACAAACACATCAAAAGTAAACATAACATTGCAATAGTTGACAAAAACAAAAGAGAGAAAAATGCAATTAATAAGCAGACAATATTTAGAAAAGTACATATATTTAGACTGGAAAATGAAATTATCTGAAATTAACCACACGCGCAGACGATATTTACAAAAGTAAAAATATTCAAACCTGAAAAGGAAAATATATGAGTTATTCCATCAATAAATGTCATAAGTGTGTTTATATCTTTATTATTTTATGAGTTATTAAACATCAAAATGGGTCCGGGACTTTATAAACACCCTGTAATATCTTCTATTCGTCTTGAAGTTATTTGAAATCATTTTCAAGCTATTCATCAACAGTCAGAAGTCTAATTAATAATTCATAAATGAGCAAAGAGTACTTGAATTATTCTTGGGGAAAATATAGTTCTAAAAATACTAGCGATCGATTATTAGTACATTATTTTTTTTTTATTTCGTTTTAATGAAAGAATTATGTAATCTTGAAGTTTGGAGAATAATTTCCATCAAATCGTTTTATACTATTTCTCATTTGATTCAAAACTTCTAGAATAATAAGTTATTTATAAATGATTATAAATTCTTGGAACTTATGTTTCAAGAACTTACAGAATAAAATCAAGAACAATCATAACAAATATCACAACTTTTGAAAGAATATAAGTTGAACTTTCTTTTGAATATTATGAAATTTTTAAAGCGTTCTTAAATGACAAAAAGATGTACTCGTTAATTTTTAAATAAAAATTAACCTACCTTAAGAATGCTTTGAAGAAATATATTTTAGTTTCTTTGAATGTCCCCTAATTAAATCAGATTATATCAATTTTTTTACAAAATCGAAAAAAAAACCCTCAATCAATATTTTTTTGAGCAAATTAGCTAGATAATATAAATTTTTATTCTGGTATGACGATGTGATACAATATGAAATAGTAAATAGTGATAACTTTCTAAATATTACCTTCATTCTGCTTTCGAAATATGGATTTGCTTACTGCATTTTTGTTTACCATGAGGAATTCAATTTGAAATTCCTTGATAGGCTTGGAAAAAATCAACAAAGGATAATATCAACTACGAAATTTTTTCGAAAACAGACAATTTCCTACTCTGAAGTAGAAAATTACACTAATGATTTTTCATTTTGATTGTATCTGAAGGTAAAATCTGTTAAAACCTAAACTATTACAGCTTGTATTTCTGGTTTAAATAATATTTTTAACAAAATATATTTTCAATTTGTTCAAGGAATTTTTCATACGGAAATCTTTCTTATATTAAAATAACTTCGTAATTAAAATAATAAATAACTTCGTAATAATTTGTCTTATATTAAATTTTACTAAATAATTCGTATATTATATTAAATTATTTCTAAATTCTTTATTTAATTGCTTTAATTTGTTTTTTCCCGATGTAGCTTTTCAAGATATGCTTTAAAAATTATTGGAGTATTTTTAGATAATCCATTCCAATTATTTCAAAATCAAATGCCTTGAAATATATCTAAAGACATGATTCACTGACTCATTTTATTAAAACCAATTTGATTGTATTTTAACGCATAATTTATCAAAAAAATTATATTAATCGCATCATACACCAAAAAAAATTTGAATGCATATTAAATATTAGCAAAAAAATAATATTTAAACTATTTTCAGAGACCACTAAATATAAAACTAAAGAAGCTTTCCAAGAAAAATAAAAAATATTCATAAAAGACTGAAAATCTCAGACAAGGGGGGAGATTGGAGGTATATTAGAAAAAGAAAAAGAAAAGAAAGAACTGAAAGAAATATCACGTACACTTCTACATTAAAGTAAATCTAATCTTCTTAAGTAAAGTACAGATTTGATTTAGACCTTTGATAGTGGCTATCGATTTCAAAGAAAGAAATGAAAGAATCTACAGAAATTAATGGCATATTTCAATTTCTGAACTGAAGCTGTCAGATGCTTAAACTTTTCCCCAAAGATCATATTTTTATTAATCTAGATTCCGAAATTTTTAAAAAATACAAATGTGGTGAACCTGAAACGTAAGGTTATATATATATATGGTGTTAGGATATTAAATGAATCTTCTTCATTAGTTGAAATATGGACAATTATCTGGCTTCGAAATTTGAAAGATAAGAAAGTTTTCTTGTTTAAAGCCCAATATATGACATTCAAACATCCCAAAAGAAAACATTAATCCATATTTATTCGAATATAATGCATAAAATGGATGAGTATTGATTTTGATATTTTTTTTAAAGAACCATGTTTCAAATATTTTAAAAAAAATTGAAATCCTGATTTTCTAGAATGAATGTTTTTTGTTTAGATGAGACTTCAGGGAGGCCTCAGTGAAATTCAAATGTAGATATTAAACTAAACGTTTGGAATGTTTCTTCCTTGTGTTCAGGTAGTTCCAGAAATTTCTGAATTATAATACAGTAGCTCAATTTCTATTTGTCACATAATATGGCGAAGTACCTAATATTTAACAGATTGAAATTATGGTGCTAGATTATAAAGAGAATAGTTTTTTTTTTTTTTTTTTTAATCTTTTGAAATGGGTCTTCTGCGATACAATCCTCAGTCAAATTCGAACAAAGATGTTAAACGCAAGAGTGCTAAAATTTCTTGCCTTTTCTTTCCTTGTCTGCAGTTAATTTTATAAATTTCAAAATCATATTCCAGCACCACAATTTCTACCCGTCAGAAAATTTATTTACCAAATATTTTGCGTTGTGATTTAGCGGATCATTTTTTCAAAAAGCGATTACAATATATTAACAATAAGATTTGGTAAGTTATCCAATTAGTATTTGACTAGCTCCCTTTCGGAATATTTTTGTTTTGTGAACTCAAACTTTTCAGCTAATTAAAAGAGCTTGGAGCACAACCTTTGAAATATAACAAACTAAGAAGGATGTTAAAACAGCTATCAAAGAACTGCAGTATTTTTTTTAAACTTGGGATCAAAAAACGCGTTGTCATTTAAAATTTTGGAACTGTTAATGCAGTATTTGCCCATCACAATGTTCAGAAATGTTACTTATGCATGATAGTATATAATTTTATTGCTTTGAACAATCATTTCCATGATTCCAGTACGTGGATCAGATTCATTAGACTTTTTGCATAGTTCTCCGTGGTCCACGAAGCGTAATTTTTAGACTTTTTCCTTTGGAGACATCCAAGTTTTGCAGTCCCTCAAATCTCTCACTATGAAACGATGAATGGTTTAAACTCCTCATTTATTTCCTAAATGCTTGTGGTGACGCAGGAAGATCTTATTACAAAGAAAATTTTAAATTGGTAGAGCGTTGGATTCGCGTCCCTTTGGTTGCGAGTTCAAACCCCTCCGGCCGAAGATTCCCCGCGTGTTTGGCGCGTATAAATCTGTCGTGGTCACAAAGTCCTCCCTGTCGAGAGTAAACCACTGGGGGCACTGGCTCAGGGGTGATCGTTCTCTGATTCGGGTCTAAATTACGATCTGTGGATGAGTGAATGAAATGCGAGAATGAAGTCCGCCCCGTAAAAAGGGTTGTGACGTGTGTGTAGTCAAATCGTACTCTTGGTCTTAGTTGGCTCTACGATGAAAACTAGAAGCGCTCTCTATTAGGCTTAAATCGACTGTCTTCGAACAACGGGCTTGTCCGTGGCAAGTGCCATAAGTAACAACATATATAGCAGTTTTCTTTTATATATAATAATATTGCATTTCACAAAAAAGAAGACCACCTTTGTATCAAAAGTTCTTAAATTTCCATCCCCTTCTCCAAAATAAAAAACGGCTTGTTATTCTTGATCAAACCTTAAAATTTATTCCAACATTTTAGAAACACCCTGCATATTTCCAACTTTAAAAGCTGCCTACGGCATATATATCCCTAAAAGCATCCTCCCCCCAAAAAACATTAATTTTTAGTATAATATTGAAACTTATGGTGGTCAAGTGGCAAGACTTTGGAGTTCGAAATTGAAAGATTCATGTCCCATTTCTATCGAAAATCCATTGTGAGAGTATGGTCAATGCTAAATTTGTCCTCGAATGTTAAACATCCAAAATTGAATACGAAGTAAAAGGATAGTTGGGATCCCAGACGAGATGTCATCATTGACACCACATATGGATTCATAATTACGAAGTCTATTCTTGAATATTTAGAATGACGGGATTTTAATTTAATTTATTATCTATACTTATAATAAAGCTCAATGTATGTGTGTGTGTGTGTGTGTGTGTGTGTGTGTGTGTGTGTGTGTTGGCGCTCTACAGGCCAGACCGTTTGACATACAGCTACCAAATTTGGTACATGTATACCTTGGAGGTTGGGAATGTGCACCTGGGGTTTCTTTTTTCGAATTCTTAATTAGAATTTTAATTATTAATTAAAAACTAACTTTCCCGCCAAAAAAATCTTCCATTTTCCCCACCGCCAACTTTTCCGCCAAAAAAATCTTCCTTTATCCCCAGCGCCAAACGAGAAAGGCTTCAGTTTTTTTTTCTCCCAACAGTAATGAGGCTAGGGTTAAAATTTTTCGGCGGATTATTTCAATCGGTTCTGTTTATTTTCTTAATGTTTGATGCATTTAAAATTAAACATTGTTAATGAATCAATCTTTCAGATTCATTCTGAAGTACTTTTGAATTAAAATAAAACAGAATAAAGGAAATTAAAAATTTCTAATCCGCATAGCGTTACCCCAACTGGCGTAGAAAAAATCACGTATTTGCGTTACGTAACCGGCGAAGAAAATTCACGCATGCGCATTCTGTTCTGATTGTTGCCATGACAACGTTATCAATGGATGATTTAAATTATTTTTGGGTTAGTTGCATGCTTTTGTAAGTAAATTGCATTTATTTTAGTTATATATTTTTTGTATATGCTTATAGTTTTAAGTACATCGTTTTTTAAGTAGTTTTTTTAAAACCTGTTTTCAACCGTTTATTTTAAACGATTCGTTTTATTTTCTTAGTGTTTGATGCATTTAAATTTAAACATTGTTCATTAATCGATCTGCTCATAATGAATCTAAGAAAATTTTGTTGACCAACTCTTGAGATATTACATAAATTTAAAAAGATATTCTTTAGTGCCCATAAAGTTTAAACGCTGAGTGACTCTATTTTCAGTAATCAGATTATAAAAAAATGCTTTGTTTCAGTAGAAAATATTATTATATTAATTGAAGATAAATTCTTTCCACTTTAATTTAAAGCATAAATTCTACGGGTGCTAACAGAAAATGAGAGATATACATATTACGTTATGACTGAAGGCCTTTATAATATTATGAATGAATTATATGATAATCAAAATTTGAAGTTTTAAAATATTTTGATAAAGAAGCTATTAAAGTAGAAATTGAATAAAATATTTAATTATTAAAATTTTAACGAACATTAAGATTGGCGAACCGGCTGGTCGCCAAAGGCGGCTAGTATTTAATAAATTCCTCATTCGGAATATTAAAATCGCAGTCTAAAACTTTCATTTTTGAAAGAACGATTCTGCCTCAGATTATTTAAGAAGCACAAAACCGAAATGAAATTTTCTGTTTACATAAAATAAAATCATAAGTTGGCTGTTGATTGAAAGCCAAACTCGAGGAAAATCCATATTTCGAAATTTAATCCTGTGATCTCTTTTCATGTTCCTCCTGGGGCAATGCAGTTGAAATGTCAATTTCTATTCAAGTTAAAGAAGTAGGTGGAATAAAATAGATTTAGTAATTCTACCCAGTACCATTTGTGTTAAATATTACTTTTGGACGGACTTAAAAATTGTTACGATTATAATTGAACAGAAAGTGCGGTTGAAGTACTGCTTCTCAAGCATTTCATTTTAAATATTTATTCAAGGTAAATAGTAATTATTTACATGGTTTTTACTAATCCCTCAGTCTATTTAGAAGGGAAATGAAAATGTAATGGGAAAAAAGGATATTCATGGTATGGTAACTAAATAACAGATCTTAAAAATGTTTCCTGGTACACAGATCTATTTACAGCGGTATGAAACAAACACAAAATGAATGTATAGTCAATGGAATTAAATATGCCTTCAGATAAATAGCTTAGTTAGACATACAAATAATTACAAAAAATTTCAATTACTTTAAAATTGAGTTTTTAATGACACTTGGTATTGTTTGGAATGTATATTTATTCTTGTCTTCGCCTATCTTGTTCCCTAATTTTCCCATGATTTTTCGGAATTGTTAGCTAATGCATCATATGAAAAGAGCACGTCACTTCCTTATGCGCCCTATTAAAACTGACTTCAAATTCACGCTGTGCGATCACATGACTGTCGTTGTTTTTAGCAAAGAACATTTACAACGAATGTATGTTGCTTGTCAAGTTATGCATTTCCATCTCATTTATTCACACGGTAACCTTAGCCGGCTACTCCACACTGCCGAAGGCACATTGAAAAAATTTGAATGACCAGACCGCCGCTACAGCAACATTGGCGGGAACTATGATTGTGTCCTAAGGGCCATCACCGGCCACGGTACAACCTTTTCCGTGGGAAGTAGGTCCCATCAACGATAGGAGGTACTCAACCCCCCACCATTTCTGTACCCATCAAGGAAGCGAGAACCAACCACTATACCGGGAACTTCTCATCCTCATATTTGAGGTGCCCCCCCCCAGTAAGAGTTAATCATATGATAAAACCATAGCGAGAAAAAAATGGCAATGTTTCATCTTTCCAATAACCGAATTCTCTTTATTTCTAATTTAATTTCTTCGAAGCATCGCAAAAGATTTATCATTGATCGAAACATTTTTATACCTTAACCTAAAAAAAAACATTTTAAGTAATTTTATTTGTATGCCTCTATGAATATAAACCCGATATTTCAAAAATGGAAAGAGGCATAAGAATGATATTTTGTTTGTGATAATAATCAATTTATGATTTATCAATCAATAAATTGTAAATCATATATTGATTTATCAGTCAATTTATGATATCAGTCAATAATCAATTTATAATTATAATCTAATGATTTATAGGTATGTACACATTTTAACTCAATCTGTCATGGGTTAAATTGTTTATTGATGCCAATGCATTTAAACGGTAATTTTTAAAAAATAAGAAGCAACTAGCCAAATAGATGAATTTTAGAATTGGTTTTGCACCCACATTACAAAAGAACATCAAATTTACATTTTATGGAAAGTATAAATGTAAGAATGGAAAATAATTCTCTTTATATGAAACAATGAATAAAAAATTCGACGAATTCTCAATGCAATTTCGAAATGTGACGGAAACTAATATTTGAGAAGAATCATAAATTAAAACAATGTTATATAAATTGAGTACAATCATAGATTCAATATTAAATTATCAAATCAATTTATGATTTGAATTGATTTGATTTGCTATAATGTCACTACTATCTATATTAATCAGCTTAATAATCAATCAATCAAATTGATATTTATTTATATATGTAAATAATAAACACTCTAATTCGACATTTTATTATGTAAAGACATAAGAAGAATATATATTTCGCTATGATTTATATAAAAATCATTAAATATTTATTCAAATTAATGCTAATTTAATAATCTCTTATCAAAATCAATAACTAATTCTTTGAATAAACTCTAGTTCAATAAAAAGTCAAATAATAAGTATCAATTAGTGTATCAATTAATATCATCAATATTTATTTGTTACATGGAAGAATATATACGAATCCATTTAAAATGATGTGAGGATTAATTCATCCTAATTATTCCACATTAAGAAAATGATAATACATACATTATATATAATTCATTGAGTTATAATCGTCATATTTATGTTTTAAATATGCTTTATTTACCCTCCTTTTACGTAATGTATAATTGGTTATGGCTGGCTTCTATTGTCTAATAAATAATATTCGAAAGACAAATTATTTTAACTGTAAAAGAAATTTACACCAAATTCGTATTTAAAACAAGGCCATAACTCTTTTCAATTATGAATAATTCATTTCATAACTTCATCGGAAGAACGAGCATATTACATTATGATGACTTCATTTCACACATCCCACCCCACATAGTACTTTGAAATGTGTTAATGAATGACAGTAAAATGTGAATCGAATATCGATTTTTTCCCCCTTAGCAATGAAATGATGACTTACGGTAACTAATTTGTTTTGAAAAGACACTCCGTGATCAAGTGGTCTTTTTTCTTCAAGAGAAACACATTTAAAATGAAAAGGCACTCTTTTTTCTGCTTCTTATCAAAAGTTTTCTTTTCTTCTTTTTTTTAAATAATTAAAATTTATTTTCTGCTGTTTTGAGAACCAATACGACCCACCCAAAAAAACCAAAAATAAATTTTTAATCGGTATTATCCCTTGTATTTCTTCTTCTACTTAGCCTTTTTGAAATAAATAATGCTTATTTATTTCTTCAAATAAAATGAGTCCCACATTTAAATATTTTACATAATTTTTAAAAGGTTTAATTTTACTAGACTTTTTTCCATGTTTGTAAAAATGGAATTTTCTAATTGATTTTTCATTCCGTTTATGGTGGGTATATTTCATATGTTTGTGCATTCTTTATCACAATACATTTTTTTAAATATCTTCAGAGCCTTATTATAAGCCAATAATTAATTAAATTAAGTTCAAAATATCTTTAAGAAGTGAGTTTGAAGAAACAATAAATTAAAAAATTAAAAATAGAAAAACTAGGAAAACGTTTTCTTTTAGCATATTAATAAGAGTATGTTTTAAAATAAAATTTCATAAATTTTTTTATTTTAATGTATTTAAAATAAATAAAGACGGCTTAGCAGTGTTTGAAATATTTGACATCAAGATGATAAAATTTTACATTTTAAACCTAAATAAGTTTTAAAAACAATCCCTCAGCCCTTTCTCATGTCGTACGTATAACCATGGTAGCTCAAAAAATGAAGAGCTAGATAGATGAAATTTGCTAATGTACAGAATATTTTAAGTCTGATCAGTATCAAAATATAAATAAAATCCTTAAAAAGGGTTCTTATTCAACTTATATTCGGTATTCTTAGCTGCACTATGAAAGTGTGAAGATATAGAACACAAAGTTAGTCAATTTTTTTTTTTTTTTTTTGAATATTTGAATTTTTGAATATTTTACTATGCCTGCTTTTATTTCCACTGACTACAAATGCTACATGAATTTTTTTTATTATTTTATTTGTTTTTCAGCGTATTGCCACTCAAGAAGAATATGAAGCTCAAATATGTCTTTAGGTACTGCATAAAACAGGTGGACAAAACATATTTCAAAATTTCATAAGTAGCTATAAAATATTTTTTTGTGACACATTAAAATTTTCAATATATTTTTATGCAAAAATAGAGATTATATCAAAAAAGATAGCATAACAAGTTTGAGTGCATATACTACGCCAAAGTATTAAATCCGGCATTCTATAGAATGTAGGAGCAATTTTAGGCAAAGGATGAAAAATGAAAATAGTCGAATGTGTTACATATTTTTCCCTAGCTGTTCTGTAATGCCTAAGAGTTCTATAGAATAAAAAATGCCATTAACGAAGTAGGAAAAGTAGGTCATGGTAAGATTTTTATTTAAAAGACGTGGATTCTGCTGGACTAAAAATGTCATTTAGAGAAAAAAATATGAAAACAATGTCATTAAAAAAAACTGCTCTTTAAATACGTAAAGGAAAATAAAAATTATACAAAATAAAGTTCCCTAGCAAAATGAAAGCAAATTAAAATACAAATATACTTGTTGCAATAAAATTGGAAGTAATTTTATTTTGAATTGTACCAATTTTCATTTCTCCAAGTTTCCGCGATTTTTAATTGACGCCTTTAGATGTAAGCAAAAATATAGACGAACACATGATCAAATTTTTGATGGATTCAGTTTAAACCTTGATTTTAAAATTTAGATTCTGAAACTGTGTAATAAATTTCATTTCAAACGCTGCATTCTTCAATTTTATCTTTGACATAAATGCGGAAGTATAGAAAGACAAAAGTTTTAACGGATTTGCTAAAAAAATGGATACAAAGCTACATTTTTTTATACTAAATTTAATTCATTTTACTCTTTAAGTTTTATAAGTACCATTTTCACTTGTTCTTGGACAGTCAGCCATCTTTTGAACGCATTTCGTTAAAAATGTAACAGAATTTTAAAAATTTGATGTAAGATCACTTACCACATTCCATCTACTTAGTTAAAAGAGTTTTTTATTTATAGTGTTCACATATAGACAGAGATCATTCCAATAATTTGTTTTTCGGATTCAGGTAGGACAGAAATGCGTAGATTCTTTAAAATCTCGAGTTCGAATTTTTCGACTAGAACAATATTTCTTCTTTGCATACGAGAAAATAAAAGGGAATCTGTAATGAATTTCATACTTCCCGGTTTGCCATTTGGCATTATATAGAATCTTTATGAAATGCGTGATATATTATAACGTCATACTTTGTCTGTCCGGGCTTTTATAGAATGCATAGGCATTCTACAAAATGTTGGATTTCAAATGTGTCCTGTGACACACACACACACAAGATTACAATTTTACTTTTCTATTTTATAATTTTTATTATTTAATTCATTTATTAAACAATTATTAACTTCTACTTGTTTTATACAATCTTTTATTTTGCTTTCTTTGAAAAAAAAACCCAGCTTTTCTGTATTATGTCATAATACTCCTTATACTGAACTCAATAGCCGTATATGCACTGAAAGCAAATCAATAATCCTTATGGCGTTAAACTGGATCCAACCAGATTATCGATCTTATGCTTTGTTCAAATATACCGGTTTCTTGATTTCATAGAAAAAATGATCATTCTTCGATAGTAATTGCCTTGGAGTGTTCTTTTTGATGCATACAGAAAGGTTCAATATCCATTGATTATTTATTATGAAAATATCTTGTAATATATTGTACCAGTATTCATTACGGTATAATGTACTGAGAGCCAAGAAATCTTCCAGATGATGGAGCACAAAAGTGTTAAAGTGATGTCTTCCAAAGAAAATCGTATAACATTGCATTGAATATAAAGCTAAAAATTGATGACTTTATCAGAAAAACCTTTTAGTTTAATAATAAAACATAAATGCAAGCTGTGTGGTAGTTTTTATATACTATAGACTTGCAATAATTCTGCAGATATCGGATCAGGGGACTAGAGCTTTAAGGAAAGCTTCGGATTAGTTTAAATTCATTAAATATTTAATAACAGAAGATGTATTGATTGCGAGCAATGATAAAAATATCCATCAAACTACACAGAAAATTATGCAATATATATAATAAATATTACGAAACATAATCCAAACCCTTGGTGCCATTTTTTCAAGCCAGGGCTTTTGAAATCCACAGGCAGTGATTTCTTACCTCTTTAACACTCTCCATTCATCTTCCAGTAAATGCTTTACTATTAGATGTGTAATGTCTTGATCTAGACTGATCAAATAACGAAGCAGAATTTCCAGACAATTCTTTATTTTACAGCCCTATATATACAAAAGAACAACTTGTTCTAATCTTGGTTGAATAAATAGTTATTTACACCTGTAGTAGGAGACACAACAGTCGAAGGTTTATCTTGAAACTCAGTTCTCCATCAATACGGAGAAACAACACCACAGGGAACTAACAGGTTGTTAGTCAAAACGACCACTCCAGGGGTAGTTCTCGCACTCCGAACTCGTGGACGTAGTCCAACATTCTTCCTGCAATTCGTTTCTTCTCCTCTCCTAAAAAAATCTCCACACTTTATTTCGACGACAATCTCCACCTCTTAATTTACATTGGTCATTTGAGCTCTCTTTCGACCAATAGGGGTTCAGCAATATGCTCTCTCAGCGGCACCAGTCGGTCGTGGGAAGTCCTTTGTGTGATGCACCTTTCATAACTGACTATTCTGGAACACGGAGTTATCATAGTCCTTTCACAATGAGAAACGTTTAGCATCCAGATGTTTGGACACCCCTTTCTCTTTGAAGGTACTCTCAATATCTCTTGGACGAGGAATTCCCACATGTGGTCTTTCACTGTAGTCGCTAATGAGCAGATGCGAGACCACCCAGGTGAAAAGATCCACCATCTGGCTATCTCGAGGAGTTTAGTAAGTAACAGCGACGGCGCAGCTGGCTGTAAATGTCTTATCAGTACTGGGAAACAGGGAATGTTACAGATGGTCTGGAGTGGTGTGATGTAAGATTACTAATAGTCTTCTTTAGTTAAATACAAGAATAAAAATAAATAAAGTCACCAAACCCTGCATTTTCTGGAATAATCTCAATTTTTTACTCTTTATACCAGATTTCGATAAAATGTGTAGACTCTATTCAGCTTTTTAAGTGAATAATTATTAATTTAATTTTTAAAAATTATTATCTTATTTTCTTTTTTTTTAAATTTTTTTCTGAATAATTTTTTTTCTCCATATTTTATTATCATAACCATTCGGTCTTCGTAAGAAGTTTCATCTCAGAATTATTTTTATTTTTCGTATGCGAAGTATAGAGCAAGTATTGCAACTGTCAAAAACATTCGATCTTGAGATTTTGACGAATCTTCTCGTTTCAGACCTTCTTAAATTTGAAAAGCATATTTTTGGCGTTATGTCTGTATGTCTGTACATCTGTCTGGAAACACGATAACTCAGACATGCTTTAAGTTTGACGGATGAAATTTGAAGTACATACTGCAAACCAAATTTGTGGATTTCCATCAAGTTTTAAACGAAGTTTGAGTGTCTGATAGTTCGAGCATAAGTGAATTGGATAATTACAAAATAAGCTAGATAGCTGAAATTTGGTATTCAGTTTTAGCATATAAAATGTAGAATATAGTGTAATTTTGAATAAAATCTGCCAAAGATTTGATCATCTGTACTTTCGCATGCATGTAAACGCAATTACTCATAAACGCAATGACTTGATGAATGAAGGAATGAATATGTAAATTTGTGCATATGCGTACTACGCGTAACTGTTATATTACATATTTCTTTTCATATATTATTGAGGCCGCGGTGGCCTGGTGGTAAGGTCTCGGCTACGGAAGTTGAAGCAAAAATTTGTCATTAATTTCATGTCAAATTTTGGCTCCCTCTTGGCGAAGAATGTCTCTTTCAAGTTTGACCGATCTGCCATCAACGGAACACTTTCAACAGTATAGAAAATCTCCCCATTTTAGTGAAATTTAAATCCTTCTAAATGAATTTACCTTTATTTACTTAATATCATACTTTTTTCGCTATATTTTTTCCATATTTGAATAATTAAAAGTAGCTTGAAGGATATATTTTTAAAATATTTAATTAACTTTAAACATTTTATGAGTCCATCGTATTTTCCATTTTGGAATGTTTAAGATTTATCTCAGCATGTCCTCTTTTTTTTATTTCTGTACTGGATTATACAAAGATTTTCTCTACCTTTCGTATACATACATACACACATATTATATATATATATATATATATATATATATATATATATATATATATATATATATAATATATATATATATATATATATATATATATATATATATATATATATATATATATATCCAAAATACATGTTAAAAAAACATTTTTTCACACAGAAAAAGTTAGCGTTTAACATGCTTTTGTTAAAAAAAAAACTATTTACAGTAATTACCTTTATAAAAGTAATTAATGTATAAAGTATCCTAATTGAATTACAGTTCACTTTCTTCCTTAATTGAACTTTATTCTACCCATTCACGTCTATTCTGTGCCCCAGCTTCATAGAATAAACTCTCATGCTACATCCGAACACTCTCTCTACGCGCCATCTAGCGGTTGAATTCTGAACTTTCCCTCGACTTTCTTGTTGCTTTTATTTCTTGAGTTTTATTTAGAAAATCCAAGCTTGACAATTATTATTTTTTCTTATCTATTTCCTTATTTATTTTATGAGACATTGGTTGATAGTTATAGGACGTTTAGAGTGAAATAAATTCTAGAACTCCAATCTTATGTTATTTTTTTTTTCTTCTCGGAGTAAACTGGAAGTAGCACCTACCATATTGCATTTTAACTTTGGTCTAAAGTACTAAAAACATAGTGAAATTGTTGCAGATTTTTAGAGGGAAAAAATAATTGATTATTTATAACAAAAAATCCATCTACTGGGCAACAGACATTGAAAATGATCTATATGAAATTAGCACATTTTATAATCTGTAGAAAATTGTGGCTACTTAGAATCATTCTAAACTTTTCAGAAGCGGAAAAATCGAAAGCTTGAGATTCAGTTTCATTTTTTACTCTTTGAGGAACGGGTTTAAGTTTCCGATACTACTTTGAAGATACACGAGAATTTTTTGATCAAACCTCTTTATCTTGAGTCTTTGTCAGTTGACAAGGACATTACCTAAGATGGCATTTCAATTTTCAAATTTTCCGCTCTCTAACACTAAGGGAACTTTGACCAATAAGTTATATTTTGCGTGTACCTCGACCACAAACGTGGTGATTCTTAGATAAAACTGATTATCAAACCTGCCTTTCTTAGTTAATATGAACTCCAAACGGGGGGAGGGGGTGCATTTCAGAAAGGAGGATGGAAAGCTTCCCGTAGGGTGGTTGGTTCTTACCACCTGGGTGGGTACAAGAATATTGGGGGTCATGTACCTCCTACAGATGACGGAACGTACTTCTCACAGGAAGGGTTGTGCCAATGCTGGTGATGGCCCTTAGGACTTAACCATAGTTTGCACCAATGATACTGTCGCGGCAGTCCGGTTAATCAGATTTGTATGTGTACTTTAGTGGTGGGTCGGTGTAGCCGATGTTCCTTAAAATAAAATCTTATTCCCAGTCTGTAACTTCACGGCCTGGTGAAGCTAAATCTTTCAGAGACGAGGGGCTTCTAATTAATGGTGTGTGGAGATTTGAAGAGGTGGAGGGGACTATTCTGATGTTCCATGATATTATTTGTTTTGACACCTCTGATTGTAAGAATCTGGCAGTTCCATTCCCATGAGACATATAGTGTCTGTCATTCTCCCATTTTGTGGCCTTTGCTGTCTAAATTATCAATATTTATTGGCAAAGACCAAGTCACCACATATTTCCGAACACAGCAACAGATCTGTGGGTTCATAAGATAGAAAGCATGGTATTTATGAATTTGCCGCCTCATCATGAGTTTATTTCAGACATCCTCGTCGTCTGAGTGTAACTCAAGAATACAAAATCTGTCTTAAAACGAATATTTTATTACAACAAAATGGGACACAATAAAAATAACTAAAATAATGGTATATAACCAACTAACTAATGTTATAAACTAAACTAATATTATAGTATCAATTAATGTAGTACGGCATTTGATTATAATTGATTGATAATAACGACAGGTGGTGTTTTGTTATTTTATAGGCATTTTTTCCCCAAAATTTATCCACATTCTTTTTAATTTTACCTATCGTCCATCTATATGCGGAATCAATTTAGTCATAAGATTATTAGAAATTTTAAAGGTATTTTTAATTTACTAGTCGGAATTGCTTTTTATTAGAAATATGATTTTTTCTCAAAGAAAGAAAATCCCTCGATATGATTATAAACTTGCTCAGTTGCTAAGAATTCTGTTATTTGCTGATGATTTGTGATTTTTTTTTCCTAATCGCCTTTCCAAGCTTTTCTTTTTTATCAAAGTAGCTAAGCACTGTCTTGAAACTGAAAAATAAAATACCCAAATCCCAGTGGCGTCTCTTTCTCTCTTCTTTTTCGTTTTTTCCCCCACTCTCATCCCACGAAACAACAAAACGATGCTTATTAAAATATTATGAATTTAAATCTATAATCTTTCCTAATCCTCTCTGACCTTTATAAGAGCCAAAAAATAAAATTCAAGTCCACCCAATCATGGTGCAATTAAAATCATATGGTTGCCTGACTTTTATTTCAGGAAACTTAACCATCTTTACGTAACAGTCGACGTCATCGAAGGCGTGTCCAGAACGCGAGCGCACTGACTTCTGATTGGATAGCGAAGAGCCGATTTCAACAGGCGTGGGAGCGAATAGAAAGAGATAGTTTATTCGAATCCATATAAAACTTGGGAGCGAGCTCCTCTCTCTTCCATTTCGAACGCATCCCTGCATCACCCAACAAGAAATCATCTATCTGGAGGCCCTCCGATAATTTTTGTTAGCAGTTCTCCATATTTGGCCTCAGATTTTAAAATGCTGCTGTATATCCCCTTCTTCGCATCGGTGGCAATCAGCTGCGTACTGGCCGCCCCTGGACAAGTAAGTCTGTTTTAATATCATGATTTATGAAATTTTTAAATTTGCTAATATCACTCGTGAAAATAAAAATATCATCATTTTGTTTGCTTGAGTCAATAAATAAGTAAAGCATTTTGATATGTATATATTAATTATTGGGACTAGATTTTTTTTTTTTTTTTTGAAGAACTGAAAGAAATTATTAAATATTTTAATTCAACATTCATGAGTGAAGTAATTTCATATAATATTTAGGGTGGATAAAATAGATTATGTCTACTCAAAACAGTATATTTAAAAAAGTTAAAATAAAAGAGGAAATACATCAGATAAAAATGACTTATCTTACCTTTCTCTTACCTAAATTATTTCGGAATTGTTTGCGTCATTCGTTTCCTTGTGTTCAAAAATACAATATGAATTGATTTACAGTGCTCGTATGACCACTGAGATTTTTTATTCGTATATTTGCTTTAATGCTTTACATAATATTGTTTTAATAACACTCATCATGTACAGAAATAAATTTAATATTCCTTTAAAAGACCGCGATAATGAAATTTAATGAAACCGCGTTGGTTATTTGCAAGTCTTTACATTCTTATAAGAAACAAAACAGCGTCTTTTTTTTTTCTAATTAAAGTTTATTATAGTATACGAAGATTGTTTATTATCTCCTAAATTGTTTACGGGAAATATGACTTATCTGTTCATGATAAATTCAATGCATAATTTGAAATATTTTCTTTGCTAATTATAGTATGAAATGATGCTTTTTTACATCTAATTGAACAATAAATAGTAGACAGAAATATTATGAAGAGTTAATTGGAAAAATATTTTGTAAATGGTGGTTGGAAATTAAAAGAATTTTACTTAACACTGGCTGCCTTTATCAACCAGTTATTTCATGAAAATATTAATCTTGTTTATTTTCAGTTAAATCTCTTATACATAACTTCATGTTCCTTATTCTTGAACAAAGTAATTTTAAGCATTCAGTTGTTCCAGATAAAAGTCGTTTTATGCGATTTGTTTTACGCAAGTTCAGTTTCTTGTGTACATGAACCTTTAAAATAGATTCGAGTCTTATGACCTCATAATGCAATTAAAAATTTGAGTGTTTGTGAAATCTGTTTCAAAATGTGCGCTCTCTTTTGTGGCAGTGTTATTTTACTTTTTCATTCTTCAGGTAAACGATGCAGATAATAAAAAGAATCTTTCTTTCTCTGCTTTCATTAATGAAAGAATATCGCGCTATTGATTACTTTATAAAGGAATGAAAATGGTTAGCATTCCAATGAAATGAAATTTCATTGTAACATTGAAATCTATTCTTGTAAAAATACTTTTAAAAAATTCTCAAAATTTCGAAAAACAAATCGCACTATTAAAACAATTCGTATTATTAAAAAGATAGTTTTGAAATTTTAAAATGATGCAAAAATTAGTATGGGCAATAATCGGAAGTTATCGCAGTAAAAACGTCACTATTGTATTTATTTTTTAATTTGTTAAAATTCTAATTAAAATATTTTAAAAAAACTCGTTTTAATATGCACATTCCCTTCCTTCATAGTATATTTATGCTAAATTTAGTAATTCTAGATCAATCGGTTTGTAAGAGTATCAATAACGCAGATCGAAATTATCCATTATTATTAGTAAAGATTTACCTTCCGAGTAATATATATATATATATATATATATATGTGTGTGTGTGTATGTGTGTGTGTGTGTGTGTGTGTGTGTGTGTGTGTGTGTGTGTGTGTGTGTGTGTGTGTGTGTGTGTGTTTGTAATGATATTTTAAACTCTAATTTCAATTTAATTAATTTCCAAGATTTTATCTTAATTTAGGCCATAGTAACTTCATTCTAAAGTATTCTCTTATTTCGTGATCCAATTCCACAGTCTCTAATTAATTAATTCAAGAGAAGCTTTGTAAAATTGCTGAATCAGCTAAAAGCCTAACTTTCCCACACTCCGCGTGGTGGTAGAAAAATGTCCAATAAGCACATTCTTTTTTAAAAGGTTCCTGTGTTTTCCCTTACTTCGTCGACGCGTATAGCAAAAATCCCTACCGAAATCTTAATAATATATTGGCATCGTAAGAAAATGTTCTCCGTATCCATATCTCATGTTATATAATACGAGGGATAATTTATTTCGCGTTTCTTCTTCCCGAATTCTGCTGTTGTGCCGCGTCGTGGCGGACGTGCCTTGTCCGCGCCTTTTTGTAAATAATCATGCCTTAAAAATCGAAAATCTTTTCACTGTCTTCAAAACTGCATTCTGCTTCTCATAAAATAATGCTTAAAAATATATAATGTCTGCCTCTAGCATTTTTTGTTGTTGTTGTATATTAGTCAACGACACAATACCATAAAATAACGATCATACAAGATAATACTCAAAGTTCTACTGTATATAATAAAGCCGCTAGAGCTACAGTCTCCTTTTGATTTGATTATCTTTCACTCATCTCATTGATAATATTGGTATAAGCAAACATCTGCTCCTACTGACATCCCAGACAAAATTAAAAAAGCTTGCACCGTGGTGTAACATTAATAAAGATACATTAAAGAATGAAATGAATAAACACCACGTTCTTTAAACCCTTATTTGGCCCTATTACTCAGAAGAAACGGGTTTTCATTGGCTCCTTTGGAAGATCTACTACTTTAAATACTTTATATGGGCATTCCTTCCAATGTCTGCGTAGTAAATGAAAATAAATTAATTCACATACATTTCTAATAATAAATTAATCAACTTTTAAAAAATTGAGAGAACACGTTAATATATTATACATATCTTACTTACTTAGGATATGCATTAAAAGAATTCACAACAACTTTTCACTATTTTCCAATTAGAAGGTTAAAAAGTAATTCTTTTTCAAACCTTATTATTTATTATTTAAAAATATATCGTCATAGTTACCAGTATAGTCAGACGATTTCATCTTTCACTGAAACTTTTTAATTCTAACTCATTAGGAAGAAATTTCTTAATCGGTTTATCACATTATTACAAATCGTAGACCAAAAATTTATTCTATATTAAAAATATTACACAAACGTTGTTTCTAACAACGTTTGTGTACCAACCTTCAAACTATTCGAATTCGAATTTTTCCGCTTGACTTGAATGTCCAAACGATTTTCCCTATCAGCAGACGATAAACATCTGATCTCTCGAACTGTCTTTAGATATTTGATCTAATTATACAGTTTTTGTATATTTATGTATATATACTTTTATATACATTTCTTTATTATAATTTTATTTTGAACTTTTTATGCATTTATTTATTTATTTTGTGCTTTGTAATATTTTTAAAACAAAAATAAACTATTGAGCGTTCTGGCTTTCGATTTGTAGAAGAACGCTCAGAAGTTTATATTTGCTTTAGAAGACTTTCTTCTTTTAAATATGTTCATATTTCGAATTTCATTATGAAAATTAATATACATCTTATTAAATTACCTATAAACTTGTTCCCTTTAAAAAATTGGTTCCTAACATTTGACACAAATTTACAATTTGATGACAAGGACTAAGTACAAAATTTCAGTAATATAAATCCTTATGATTATCAATGATCTGTTTTACGTTCAGTGGCAGATAATCAATACATTTATTTGGTCCAAAATTTTAAACAGTTCATCAGTTTTGGTGTAAACACCACGTACTCAATTTCATACCTCATCTCGTGTTTTTGAATTTTCGTGTTCATATTCACATAAATGGATAAAAATGTAAAATTTCCCTTAAAAGATTAGATTCGAAATTCGATAAATATGAACAATTTTAATTGTTAATATCATCCACCTAGTTTGATGCGAAACAGAGCCATCATGTTCACAGAAATAATTTTAAAAAACGCTTTTTTATGTACCTCGGTTACGAATAAACAAGAAAACACGTATTTGTAAATAATTTTGTTTAAACTCTCCTTATTTACACATTTATTTACATATTTTTGTTTCACTTCAAAATGCGTTTCCAGTACATTACATTTAGCAGTTTTGAGTTCTTATATTTGATAACGATTTTCTAATTCAAATTTTTATGCCAAACAATATTTATATCGAATTTCTTAAATTCTATGAAATTTTGTACTGAGACCATTCAGAAATCGACTATCTAATTCTTCAAATGCAAGTTAATATGGTACCTGCAAAACTTTAAGAGCTAAATGAATAGAATTTGGTTTACTGATTTAACATTCTAAAGTCTAGATCTGTATTACCAAGGCTGTTTCTGTTATATCAAATCCAGCAAAAAGTTGATGTGGAATTAAATTCCAATTTGTAAACTGAGCGGTGAATCTACAAAGAAGATTATATTAAATTGGAATCAAATCATACTTTATTAAAAGAAATAAGGATTTCAACTAAAATCCGATTGGTATAACACAAACTGCACATTTACAATACATTCATTTTTCTAAGATCATCAACTTATAATAATATTTCTTTATTTGACTGTAATAAAAAAAAAATATGCAGGGTAGTAGTTTGAGTAGCCTTTGGGACCGGATAGTGCCCTATTCTGTGCTAATTTCTGTTAAACAATAATCGTGGATGCGAACCTCGTACGTCAATGTTTTGTCGTTAACCATATGTTTTCGCATTTACGCGAGGTGGAAGCTTGGGGAAAAAATGCCAATTCAAGTATCGTCCTCGTCATCATCTCGCGACTCAATACTATGAGATCCGTCTTAAAATATCCCATACTACAAAACGGAATGTTAATACAACAGAAAAAGAGTCAATCTGGCATCGATCAATTCTAAATTTAAAAAGAAATACTATAGATGCAGTAAAATGTTCACCCCTAATCTTTCTTGTGTTATATAAAATAAGCTTTTTGTGTTTAATTCTCTAGTATATGGTGTGTGTTTTTTTCTAAATAATAATTTTGGCTTATACGCATACTATCATTTTCCATTGTTGTTTTTGAGTTATGCTGTACTACACACACGAACAAACTACCCTTTTGGCAGATTTATGATCGAGAATTAGACACGGATATACAAATTTGTTTCAAAAATGATGCATAGTCTAGGCTTGCTTAATGGGCATGTCTCATAATGAGAAATTTGCCTAACCAGCAAAATAAAATGTAAAACAATGACTCGTTAACGAACGATGTTTCACAGAGCGAGCGGCGAGGCAATACAGTAACGTCGATGTTGGCCGGTATCAGTCTGCATTGAATACTTGTTTGAAGAGAATCTTTATTTCCACATGAAAAAAATAGTGTGACGTCTCCTAAGAGCAAATAATAGTCAACAACCTTTTAGTGCAATATTTTTTAATAAATAATTAATTGCACACATCACAAGTACACCTATATAAAAGATATAAAGTTATTTCAGCATTAAATGGGCCGTTTGTTAACAGTTTTCGGAGGCCATATTCCACGAAACACATCACACACATATCGCCTTACCACATAACACCACTCATTCTCAGACCGCGGCTTTGGAACCGGAGGGTTTCAGGTTCGTGACCCGATTCCACCGAAGAACCGTCGTGTAAGGGGGTCTGTTGCACGTTAAATCCGTCATGACCAAACGTCCTCCCGCTGGTGCGGTGTGGTGTGGAGAGGGGGGTGCCAGCTCAAGTGTCGTCCTCGTCATCTGACCGCGGTTCAAAATTACGAGGTCCGTCCCAAAATAGGCCTAGGGTTGCTTCAAACGGGACGTTAATATAACTAAACCAAACCAAACCACTCATTCTCACGTCATTCCATCACAGCTTCTCTCGTTCTGGTCTTTTTTTTTTTTTTTTTTTTTTGAGTTCGTACATAGAGGGCGCTAGTCAGTACAATAGCGTGACTTCGAAGAATTTGATCAAGTGCCTGTGGAGCCTTAATCCAGCAGATTGTATCTCTGGACAAGCTTATAGATTGGAGATGGATAACAAAGACAGCTGGTAGAAGAAAGTAGTCAGAATTAAGGGAAAATTAATGGAGTCGAATTCTATGTCACAACAAAAAGCTGAGGATGAAAATTAATAAAGAGATCAGGAGATAATAGACTCAACACAGCCACAACCTGTCAGTGAAATAAGGGAATGCTGAAAGCTTTGGGAATTATTGAATTATTGCATTGCTTAACCTTTCGTATTGCGAGCAAAATTCAGAAGCGAATTATGCTAATTAACCGAGGTTTCACTTTAATATAATTCATCCATCCAGTTTCTTAAATACTTAATGCATTCAAAAACATGGATAGACAAGTGGACGATCCATCACTCGTCGAATTAGCTTAGAATTCTACATGTTTGGGTAAAGATCACAAATTAATTTCATTAATTTATTTAACAAACAGATAGACATTATTTCAAGAAAATACGTATTTTTCGGTTTCAATGAGATCTAAAATGTAGAGATTTATTAATATTTTGAGGGAGAATTTATTTGTTGTTTATATTTCAGTATTTTTTTTTATACTTCGTATACATGAAAGTGAAAAGTGATTAATTGTTTTAAAAATATGGTCAAATATATTTTCAAAGATATGAAGTACAAAGGAATATAATTAGCATTTTTTTGCAGAATATTTATTTACTGTAAAAGAATATTCTTTACAGAATATAACAAAAAGACATTATTCAATTTAAGGATAGAAAGTCTTGTAAATGACTTGATATAAAAATAGCGCCATGGAATAAAGAAATTTTTATCTATAATGATATGGAGGTTAATGATAACGTTCAGAATCAGAAAAGTATGGAAGTCGTGCGGAAAAAGGCATTGAATGCCTGCGCGCTCTTTTTTCTTCTGAAGACGTGGTTGATAATTTACAGAGCAAAAGAGAAGATAATGATTTGAGTAGAAAGAATCATTTTTCTGTCAATGAGATTTTTTACTAAGAAAACATCAACTGAACTTTGAAAAGTCTTCAACACTAATTAAAGGGTGACTTTTTTATTCAAGTGAAAAAATATTATATATTTTTCAAAGCTTCATTAGTCGTTTTTTAGCATGGACAGTATCTAACCAGATTTCTATATTTAAAAGAAATGAAAAAGGATGAGACCAATAATTTTCTCCCTATTTATTTCGCTTTTCCAGAATCATTAGTATTTTTTTGTGTGTATTTTGTATTTTGTATTTTGCTAATGCTAACATTTTGTTCAGAAATTTGTATTTCTATCAGAACTAAAGTTAAAACCAGAGAGGACGCTTTTCCCCCATCTTTCTAACACAAAGGGGTTCATCAAATAAAAAGTGTTCAATACAAGCAAAGGATCATGGCGGTCTAGATACAATCGGTGTCAGAGCTAGAGAGATCCACTATAAATTCATCATGTATTCGGTATTCATCATGTATTCGGCGTACGTTAAATCTGAAAGCGCAAGGCAAATGCTCCACCTTTGGTGTGGGATAGAAGTTTTGAGAGAAGGTGCTGGCTCAAGCATCGTTCTCATCATCTGACAGTGACCAAATAACCCTCTTTTTGATCTCAAACATGTCATTATTAATTAGGTAAAAATAAAATTCTTATTATGTTACAAATCGCTACTAATTTCGAATACTGGTCATCGTTGCTTTATGTTTTTGATTTGGCGCGTTCACGTACACATACATACATGTAAGATAAAGATTGTAGTATTAGCCTAAATGAATAGTCGTTGTCAAAATTTAATTATTTGGCTATTTACAGTAGGAGTTGTTTGGTCATAAAAAAATCGAATTAATTTTTTTAATTTGAAATATTAATTAAATTTAGTCATTCACATCAAGCTCGCAGCTTGAGCCAAATGAAACAAAACATTTATAAATAAATAATTAAGTAGTAGTTAACTTAATATTTTATATAATTCGAATTAACGAAAACAAATTCGTTACAAGATATAACTGATATTATGCTTTGTCGTTTATTTCGTTACAAGCAGTATCGCTAATCCATCCAATAATGGATTTAGTACAAAATTTGACATTATTTGACATATTTATTGTCCTGATGTCAAAGTCATGTACAAATTACGAACCATCTAGTTGGTTGGAGTTCTAAGTTATCATTTTCATATTCCATGGATGAACAGGCAGACATCTACCCTCCTACCCTTCCATCCCGAAATTTGACATACAACTAAAATTCAGACGTAAATAACACGTTCTAAAATTGATCCACCAACCAGTTAAACTTAATGAGAATTTCAAAGGAATTTAGAATTTTGGTAAAACTAATTATATCCAAAATTCCTTCTTCAAGCCGGTTTCATTTTTGAATTTTCGTCTTATAAACAGACATAATTTCAAAAATTTGTTAAAATTTTGTGATTGAATTTTTGACGATAACAATACTTTAAAAAATTCAAATAAAAATATCTTTTTTATTTTTTCTTAGCCTGGACATTTTATGTTTCATAAATCAATATCAAAACTACGGAGAGAAAAATAATAATGCTACAAAAATACACTGCCCCAAATTTGTCGGAATTAAAGCTTAAAAATCAATTTCTATGTTCTACCTGTTAAATAAAACTCAGCATAATTCATGAAAACCGAGATCAAAACGGAACATTGATTTTAAATATTTTTTTTTTATCTTGAATCATTTTATTCAGCAAAACTGAAGCATAATATAGAAATAATCGTTTGAAGATAAATTATTTTTTAATGTTTTTAAGTTTCTCTAATGATGGGGAAAAGAAAATTTAATGATTTCATTTTAAGATTAACAAATATTCAGATCTTTTTAAATTTGGGGGATTTTCTACTATTTCCGTATTAAATTATGGGCTATTTTTAATCGGTTTTCTTATTCAACGCTTTTAAATGAATTCAAATATTTTTAAAACGAAATAAATGAAGTCAACTGAAATAATGTCGCGGTCACTTGGTAAATACAAATGAAGGTTTTATGAAACTTTCACTTTGTCTTGAAATTGTAGTTAGGCAAGATATTCCAAGGATTCCAAAATAAAATTATCTATGCATCGTTTAAGCCTGAACAGACACCGCTGCTATTTATATGCAGTGCTGAAATAGCTTTGCCCTTCAAAATAGTATGGATGATTTAAAAATAATTGTGAATTATCTTCTACAAAATCTCGAGATTGAATTTTTAGAAGATTGCAATACTTTCTCCTTATGCATGAAAAAATAAAAAATAGGTTGATATTTACTCACCTATTTAAAGAATAGTATTTCTGATTCCAATCTTAGTAATATGAAGAGGTAATTTAATCACCGGATCTGAATGGGCGTCATTTGGCAAAGCTTTTCTAGTATTATCCGCCAAACCAAATGGAGTATATAACTATGAATTATGCAATATGATCATCATAGATACATATAAAGACGATGATTTCATTCAGTATTAAAGATGTTTCCAAACACTTCTAATTTTAAGTGTTATATTTTTTTCTCAATGATGAAATGAAGATTACCAGGGCATCTCACAAATCAAATCAATCACTGTTTATAACAAGTTTTCGAATTGAGAAAGTGAACTCAGAATAGGCTTGAACTTGCTTTATTGTGGAATATTTACAAAATATTCACAAACTATTACCAACTAGAAAATCTAGTCAAACACACAAGGCACTTGAGAAATTCCATTGATTAATATCTTAGGTAATCATACAAAACAAAAGCTCTGTTGCTGAAACCATGAGTGCACCTGCTCCAGAAGGAAGTACTGCTTTCATCATTATTGTCTTAGAAACTCTATGGAATATAATTAGTGTTATCTTGGGTTCTTATGGAGTGTTTGTATTGATCAGAAGATTTTCAAAGAAAATTATATCCTTTATGTGAGTTTTGAATGACAGATTAAGTTATAGGTATAGTCCAAAAGTAAATTCTTAAAAATACTTTTTTAAAAAAATAAAGAATTATTACAAAATATTTTCGTTTGAGATTAAACAGAAATATCGTTCTAACATAATCTTGGACTTTATTATAAACCTGATTGTCTCTTTTAAAACCAAAAAACCGTGCACTGTTTGAAATATTTAACTCAAAGAATGCACCTTTAGAACAAGCTCACTTTCAATCATCAAGAAAATGCATCTCTTAAAATTCTGATTTAAAAAAAAACTGTTTTTCATACTCGCTTTTTTGAAATTTTTTCTTCTTTCTCTGTGGGTTTTTTTATATACATTAACTATGGTTTTCTAGCATTAAGTTATTCCTTAGGAGATTCTTCAAGTCTAGAATTTGAAGGTTTTTGCAGATTACAATATTTTCTTTTTGTAACAAGACAGTAGAATGGGTTCTGTTGCATGAAAAAGCACAAAGATCTGTTGCTATAGGACGTTTATTACTTAGCGTTTTTGGTTTTGATTATATTTTGGAGGCTTAGTTGATTTGATATAAAACTGCGAATGACGACATAATTTTAACTGAATAAGTGGATGTAAAGTTTTTCGTTTGTTATTTATGAATTTTATCATTTATCTGGTTGTTTGAATCGTCTAATATATGGAGATATTATTACTAATCAAATATATTTTGTGTTGATATTATTTTGCAGCTTCTCACATTATTATTGCTGATATTTGGAATAGTATTTATATTCAATTCCCCCTTCAAAAGACTTCACTTCGAAATTTAAATATTTTCCTTTTCTTCATAGTTAAGTTGTTTTATAAGTTCTTGGTTTTCTAAAAGGTATATTCATATTTTTTAATGCAAGTAATAGTAACCACGAATGTGATTATAATAAATAACCACATTAACTTAATATTTTAAAACCTTTTATTATAAAACTTGTACGGTTTGCATATATTTTGAATTTTATTCTTAAGTATATATTCAATATAATTCTGCGTTATCTATGTTGCCAATAATTTTATATAAATTATTAGTTCCTTCGAGCATTATAACATTCTTTTATCTTTAAAAATTTACGGAAACACTTCACAAATTTATCAGAAATCAAACGAATATATTTTAGAATTTGCTACTTTCCTTTCATATTCAAATCATAAAAGCACAAGCTAAATGTATTTTTCTTCAAATATTAATGCACTGATTTAGGAATAAAAAAGTTTTAAATATAGATTCTGCATCAAAATCTCTTTTAAAAGCGATATTTTAAATAGATGTTTCCTTTAAAATTAGTTAGCATACGCAACGCTTCTTTTAAAATGTATTTTGATCATTACATAATAAAACATCAATAAAAGGGATATAATTCTCAGAAAATTCTCAACATCAGTATCTACTAAAAAGAGCTTAAATCCTTCAATTAACTGTCCGTATTTTTATTTAAAAAGCGAAGAATTTTCCAGTTGAACAATTTAAAGCTTAATGTTTCGTATCTCTGAAATATTATTAAAAAATATTTTCTTCACTGTCACATAAATTCAGGATATAATTTTTTATAAGCTGCAATCTTTAGAGAAAAAAACATTTACTGATCATAATTCGTTTCACTTATCAATTATTCTTTGTTACAGTATTTCATAAAATAAAAATATCCCATAGCAAAAATGAACGAATTCAGGTTTAATTAAGAGTGTTTACATAATAAATGAAATTATTAATTATTGCATCTGCACTTACCTCTAAATCTAATCTTAAACACCAGCAAATATTCCATCTCTTTAAAACTTCAGAATATAAATGTTGGCTACAGCAATTAATTATGGGTGAAAAATGGAAGCTCAAGTAGAAAATTCTTTGTTCTTCGATGTTAAAGATTGCAAACGATTTTCATAGTTGCCACTTCCGTCTGACTGATTTCGAAATAAGATGAGAAATCTTGAGTGAAGTGTTCTTTCCGTATGACATCATTGTTCTGTATTTTAATTAGCCACTTCTAATTTACTTCCGTCAAATTTATTAACATTATTTGCAGATTTACCCAAAATATGCCATTCTCTAACTTATTAAGTTTTAAATCTACAAAGCTCTTATTAAGGTTTTCAATATTTCAGCAGTTGCTTATTAATTTTTAAACTAGGCTTTGGAATAAGAAAATGAATTTAATTTTATAGATTTTTTATGGATGAATTTAAACTTTATAATTTATAATAATAAGGTTTAATACTTGATTAGGCTTAATCATTTCTTAGTTTTGCTTACGTCATCAGTTGATCTTAAACAACTAAGAGATATAAGAATCTGAGTAATAATAATTGAGAATGAAAGATTTTAAATATAAAATACTTTTTAAACCAATATAGGGAAAATTAAAACATTTTTTAATGCAAACCAGTTTATTTAATTTTTTAAAGTGTTTTATCCGTTAAAAGAAAAAGACCACCATTTCTCATAGAATAAAAGAATATATTAACGCTTAAAATAACATGAGCTTTTTATCGTTTAATTTTTCCACTGATTCATTTTTCTTAATAAAATCTTAAAACGATATTTTTTAAAAAAATAATTTGATGCATTTTCTTTTTAAGCTCCCAAATATATAATCACATATTCAGAGTAAAAATTAATTAATCTCTTTAAACTTTGTGCTGCTGATCTAGGATTTAAGCTCTTTTATCGATGCCTTTCACGAAAAAAAAATTAACAAGTAATTTATCTTTTTAATAACAACAGTCAAATTTAAGAAAAGCTAAACAGAATTCGAAACGCTGCTTGTTTGCATAGACGAAAGACAAAATGAAACGAATCAGCTTAAATGATGAGGAGTTAAGAAAACAAGCAGTTTCTTTCTAGTGCAGAATGACTCGTTGTAGGCACGAGAACTTCTTTTTCGTTCATGATTAAAACTGTTATAGCAAGAAAGCTCCTTCCCTTAAGACGGAAAAATAATTTGTTCTAATTTGATTATCTTATGAACCTGAATTTGTCTTAATCAATTTACGATCTCCGAAACGAATCGTGTGTAGTCCTCCTGTTGTACAGTAACGTCCGATCATATTTAGAATTTATCTTCTGCGCTTAGTTCTATAATTTATGTAAATCTTGACTTATGTTTTTCCTGTATATTCCACGCTTTAAAGATAAGCTTTCACTATCTTTTTTTATTATTCTCAGCCGCTGTTTCAAAAGTAATAATTTAAATTTGCCTTTTTTTATTTCTGTATTTAAAAAAAATTACGTCAAGTTATTACATTTGAATTTTAATTTACTTTTTGAATAAAATTAAGAAAGTACATAAACAAAAGGTATTATTATCAAGATTAAATTTCTTCTTCCTTTATTTATAAAGGAATAATTCCAAGATATAAAATAGACTGAATTTTTGTCTTTTCAATAGATTGATTTGATTTTGATTTTGTTAGGGAAAAACATAGAAAAAATTAAATACTTTTAAATTGATTTTAATATATTAATAATAATTTGTATTTTCCAGAACATTCATTCTTTTATTCGTTTATTTATCGAAGAGAGCCCTAATATCTAAAGGTCATTTGAAGGTCACTTTATTACACCGTTTGAAATATTAGAAATGATGGCATATGTTACGCAGAAAGCGATTATTAAAGTGAAGTTACATTTTCCCCATTTGGACATCGAATATAAATTTTAATTCCGATTCAGCAATCTGCCTTATATCTCTTCGAGGATTTGGATCATAAAAGAAAAATGCATATTCATTCATGAATCCGATATTTGTGTATCCAGTCTGTCATTCTTCTGAATCTTGAGGAGTTTTCAGGAAGCAATACTTTGTGATCAGATTAGAAGGACACAATATAGCAAATAGCTACGATATCCAAATGAATTTTAATTTAAAACAAGGTTATGATAAAATATGTCATGGTCCTTCCGATATGAATTCAAATTTATAACATATTTATATTTTTTTTCTACACTTACTTTTCATAAACAAATGTTTCTTTATAAAAAGCAAGCAGTTATTAGATATCTTTTTAAAAACTGAACAATATTTTTCAATTGTATTTAAATTACATTTGGCTGGTAAATAATTTATGTGCATTTTTCAAATTTATTTCAAATTCTCAAATCTTTTTCTTTAAATTACTTTTTTATTTGACTAAGAAGCTGATTCAAATTCTCTTCACACTTTTTATAAACACTTTTTTTTTCTTCTAGAAATACGAAAACCAACGGTAATCAATATTTTCAATCATCTCTTCTCCAACATGTAAACTGTAAATTTTATGAGTTATGGTGTAAACTTTCATTAATTTCACGAGCTATGACATTCTAGATATCTCGATTAAATGTGAAAATCACATGCCTATTGAAGATGTTCAGTTTCATAAACTTAAGATTCTTTCTTAAGTACTTGAAGAGGATAAAAAAACGAAAACAAGAAATATATATATAAAAAAAATTTAAAAGTAAATTCCTAATCAGATCAACATTTTTTTTATTATTTTAGTTACTTTTTATTAAATAATTACAATTAATATAAATATGTATATACATATGACAGAATTACAATATTACTACTTATATTATTTATATATATCTTATATTATTTATGATCTGGTGTCGCGTCAGTAATCTCAGAGCTTGGCGACTAACTTGTCGACCATTTGGTGACATGGCAACAGATGTGGCGACTTTGGCGACCAAATAGAAATTACTGGACAAATTCAATTAATTAATTAATATTTGAAAAAAATCGCATTAACATCAAGTGTCATCCACTACAAGTTTAAAAAAATGTATCTGAACTTGAGTGGATGGATAAAAATTATTTTATTAACAACTATTAATTTGAACAAGATATATAAATATATATAGCGAGAGTATGAACTAATAGAATGAATTGAATAAAAGTAAGAAAAATTAAAATACGCTTTGTAGAAGAATAAATTTTCTTTCAAAAATATATCTTTAAAGCATTTTGCTAACACGTTTTTAATTTTTTTTCTTGTAATTTTTAAATTTGAAAGGAATGTTCATGAATATTTAAAAAAATAATAGCGTCCTGTTTTTTTTGTTTTTTTTCTTTTGGAATTTGTCGCGATTTTTTTTATTTTGAAAAAAGATACATTTTATTGCAAAATGTATTACAATCACGCTTCTTTGATTATGTATCTTTGGCAACTATCTGGCTGGACAGGAATATGTCTGTTAAATCCAGTGCTGCTTATTTTTCTTTATTTTATCTTGTGAAACGTATATGAGACTTCAAACTGTTAATACAGTGAATTAGTACAGATTTATCCCCCTCCCCTTTTTTTTTTCTTTTTCTTGTGTTCATTTGTGTACATAATGTAAGTTTTTCTAAAATTTTAGCATTTATAAAAGGAAAAGTAATGAGGGTCTATAAAGTAAATAAATGAAATCAAAGAGAAGTTCAAAAATAAAATTTTACCAATGTACTAAATAATATATATATATATCATCTTTTCATTTCATCAATTAATTTTATTCCAAATTCTCTACAGATGGAGCCACTGGTATTGTATCAAAATATTGTTTTAGTAATAATTAAATTATGGAAACATAAAAAGGTTTCAAAGTTTAAAATAATTTTATATTTGGAATTTTTTACACTAAAATTTGAAAGCTCTATCACATTAGGGAATGATTCAAAAAATAAATTATAAAATTCAAGCTTCACAAGCATGAAACAAGTCAAAGTAAAATAATATGAATCAACTAATATAACAGAACTGACGTCAAATTAAAGCGCAATCTTAAAACTAATATAAAAGTATATGAACTGGAATAGAAATAGTAAAGTATATGAACTAATATACTAAACAAATTTCAAAATTGCTTAAATTTTGTTTAATTCCATTTTTATCGCTCTCGCACAAGAGTAACATAAAAAATAAATAAATATTTAATAATAAATATAAATAAATATTTGTTAAATAAATATTTGTGATACTTCCAGTGCTAAAACCTTCAATATTTACTTTTTTTTGGTGAAGCCATCTTCTCGCAATAACAAATTCTTTTTAGAGATTTATTCCGGAATAGTTGATGTTGATTCTTTCTTCATCTATTGCTGTTATCCATGTTAAGAACATCAAAGAATCGATGCAAGTTTTTTTTTTTTTTTTGAAAACTCTAATTATAAAATGTTCTATAAAAAACGGCAAAATAAAAAGTTATATAAAATGGAAACTATGCAAACTCTCTATCATTTACTTCTCCTATATTTAACATCCATGTTAAAATCTAATTTTGAATTTATTTTGATAAAATATTTAAATGTAAAACGAATAACCACATTTATTTGCAATTATAACTAAATATACAGAGTGTAAACAAATAGCTGATGAAAACCAGATTTTAAGTTTTCTGTGCCATGATTCAATAACAGGGAACTGATCACATCAACACGTCTTTCAAAACGGATGCCACACTTCAAAATTTTCAATTTGGAGGAAGCTGAATACGTATAATCATCTTTCCCTTCACGCTGACATGTTACTCATATAAATGAAATCAGGAGATGAGTTTCTTAAAATGAAATCGTCATCGAGCAGTTAATATGTTTCTTTTATGAAATTAAAGGTAGCATATAATTGGTGTAAGCCTTCTCTCAAATATTTCGATGGGGTTTTTTTTTTCTCATATTCGAAGTATAGAAAAAGTATTGTAATTTTCAAAAAAATTCGTTATCGATATTTTGGTGAATTTTCACATTTCAGACCTTCTAGAGTTCGAAAAGCTTATTTTTTACGTTATGTTTCTTTATTTATCTGTTTATGAGCACGATAATTCAAAAGTGTTTCGAGCTAAATGAAGGAAATGTGGCATATGAAATTAATGTTAGTATATTAAAATTCATAACATTTTCCTAGCGGTAATATAGACGAAAATCGTAGATTTCTGTCAAATTTTAAACTTAAATCCATTCGCAGGGAATCTATCTGTTCGAATACAAGTGAAATCGATAGTTGCAAAACGTATAGTGCTAAGTAGATAACACTTGGTAAGAGTATTCAACATGTAAAATGTAGTCTCTAAATGTAGTAATGTAATTTGAACAAAATATGTCACATTGTACTTACGTGTGCATGTAGTTACAATATCTCATTAGCGCAATGATTTAAATCAATAACCTTCGGCATGTTATATTGTGAATACAACTGTTATTTCCTGGTAAAATTTGGATTTCAATCGGTTGAACAAAAGGTGTCCTAAATATATATTCGCACAATAGATTCAATAAAAATATTTTTTCTTACGCCATCTATATTTCGTAGCTAGTATTCGCCATTGCCATACAAGCCATTCGTGGCCTTATCCAAAGTCCACAATTTTTTGGGGGGGGGGGCTGATAAGGCCCTAATTAGAGAGTATAGAGAAAGTTTCAAAGAGACCAGCTAGTTATAAAACTTTAAAAGAGGTTTTGAATTACTGTTTCTGAACAACATGACGACATTGCAATTGTCTTGTATTTAAAACTAAGGTATTTAATACTCTATTCATTAAGATGGTTTTAATTTATGTAGACAATCAATTTCATCATCAGCTATTCTCATATTTTTACGATTTCGTGAAACATTTTGTCGCTTAAAGTCCAGTTTACAGTAAACGTTTTCATTTTTCGGATTTAGCTGAATTTTTAGAAATAACTGGATGTTAGGTTATAATAACTTAAAATTTGCCAAATTTTAAAAATTAAATATCTTTTATTTTTCTTCAAATAATTAAACAGCATTTCATAATTTTGAAACATTTATTAAAAAATAATATATTTAAATAAAATTTATGATATTTTGAATTTAGAAATTCTTAAGTTTAGAAATATGTGAAATTATTTCAAATCTCCAAGCCATATTAATCAATTTTCAAAAGGATACTAGGGAACATTGTGATTTAATTTTCCAACACATATTATTTAATTTCAAATATAATAAATAAGAAACAATGAAAGAAAACAATTATTCTGAAATAAACTCTCAAAAAGATTTAACATTTAACTATACTTTACTTTAACAAAATTCGCACAAAATCATATTTTTTGATTCTGAAAAAGCCTTATTCTAATATTTTTCTCCTTGCTTTTATGAAAAAGAATAATGAAATGTTCTAATAATATTCGATATGACATTCATTATTTCGCTGTCACTTTATACACGCACATTTTGTTTTATACATAAAGCCTACTGTGTTTCAAAGATGAAAGAGATATGAAAAATCTAAATTAAATCTTTTTGTTTCATATCAAACAGTGTCAACAAATATCTTTAAAAAAACAATGGAGAATGCCTTTGGGAAAATTCGAATATCAGCAATCCGTTTCATTACATGAACGAACAAGTTCTGAAAACCTGAGGGATTTCTGCGATATTGGTTTGGAATAATCAGAATTCAAAATTAATGTTGAGATAAAAAATAAATAATGTCTTATAAAAAAAGTAAAACATTGAAAATACTTCATTTTTATAACATTCTAAATTATAATATTTATTTAAGAAGCTTTTGCTACTGTTCGTTTCAGTATTCTGAGACGACCACTTTTCGACGATCCTATCTCATCAAGGCAAGGGGAGAGACGCGGAAGAATGAGCACATTTCTGGAATTCTTCGTCATTCTTTGACCTTGATTTTCTCCCTATTAGCGTTTGTTCAATTTTTTTTCACGTATATGTGAATATCGTTTCATTTCTGTTCATATTTTTAAAATTCAATCTGCGAGTAATCGGCGTTTATTTTATTGTTAAATGTAAACATCCCCTCCTTTTATCTTTCCTCTCACCCCTATTTTGACAAATTAAACCCATCCTAACGCATGCGCAAAAGTGCGGAGGTTTTAGAATCCATTGTCAAACAATAGTTGCTGCTATTATTGTACTGCTGGAATATTTAGAATTAAGTTTCTATATATTTGTATTTATGCTGTGTATATTTTTTTAATATTTAAATTATTATTCCGTAAGTCCTTTAATATATGCAAATATGAAAGGAAAATGCGAGCTCATATGTGTGTGAGTGTATGTGTAAGTATAAATATAAATCTACATGTCTGTTGGCTATCCATCGTTGATCTAGAGCTGCCAGATAACAAAGCATAAATAAGAATTTCCAAAATTGCCACTCTCAAATATAAAAAAAGTTTAGCTTTAAAATATTTCGCGTATATTTTTGAAATTTCATTTTATGTTAAAACACTTTGTTACTCAAAATAATATAGTTCCACATTTTTTGAATAAAACAGCACATTTCATTTTTATCGAGAGCTTTTGGATAATAAAGAAAATATCTGGGCCTACTCTTTTGGCTGTTGTTCCAAACAACGTTTAAAATCTGATAAAATGATCGAAGAAATTCAATCTTGTTTTAAGACCATATAAATTGCATTTACTTCGCCATCAAATCCAGTACTCTTGTAGCATGTTGCCATATAAAAAGAAAATCGAATTCCTGAGAATATCAGCTCCAATCCTGTGTGACCTATGAAATTCAATGCTTTTCTGAAGTTAATTTTGAAGTGACGAATTACTACGACACACACATAGTTAAACCACATGAGAAATACCTATTTCCATTTTGCCGATACAAAAATCGATATTAGGGTGAATTCCAAATTCGATTAAATTAGGAAATGGGCAGCTCTAACTGGATGGTTATAATTGCAAATAATTCTCGATCCTTTGCAATGCTCATCGTTTGCTGGTATGGACAAATTAGTAATTCACTAATAGTTCAAGACACTAGCATGCAAATATTTTTATTTGCGTTATTTTGAATAAAAATATTTATTTTTATCTTTAAAAATGCATTGCAGAATTTTTTTGAAATATTTACTTTTACTTTAATTGGGTTTTTTTCTGAATAGTTTTTTTTAATTATTATTATTAAAAAGGATATCGGCTGAAGTATGTTTTACATTTGACGATGGTTGGTGTACTGTTTTGTGAGAATTTACTGCAAAAGGGATGTGTTTATCTATGAAAAGATATTTTATAATTAATACTGTTACAGGAAATATATAAACACGAATGCACTTTAAGTGCATATGATGCAAGATTATTCAAACCTTCGTTCCATTAAAAAAATGCCGTTATTTTATGAAAAAAATTATCTATCTCTTCATAATCATTCTGGTATTTCAGGCTTTTTGTAATGAATCCACATGATTTTAAACTTATCAGAAAATGTGAAATGCTCAATTAAAAGAACTTTGTTAACAAAACACGCAATAACTTAGCCTACCCTTCCGGTGACAGCTTTAGGCAGGCTGGAAAGGGAAAACGGAATCTAATTTCAATCAGTACTTCAGCTTTAGTAAAATAAAGCCTTCTTTTAATTCACCTTTCGTTGTTTGTAGTTAAAATTACAAACACTTCTTACAAAATGCTTTTAAACTGGCTGGGTATATTTGTAACTTTATGGATTCTCTCCATTTCAAAGTCATCCATTCTCTCTGTATATATTTTGGTATGTGGTAGATCGACATTTGTGTGCTTTGTACGTAATTTTTAACTGTAAATTTTTGCCCGAATTTTGTAAATGTTTATAGAATTTTTGTTATTTTTAGTGATAAAAACAATAATTTGTCTTATGACGGAATTTGTTTTTCAAGGAAATAATTAGGTTTTCCTTTAATTTCGTTTGTAGATCTCCGAAGACTGCGATTGTCCCTTTATTTTATGATTAATTATTATAACAAACAAAATTAGACAAACTTTAGAGCTTTCATTGTGATTCTTACAGTTATGAGTAATTTATAATTATAAATTCTAGCTTTATTTTTGCTTATTTTCATTCCTATCGATCATACGACACTTTGGTAAATAAAATTGATTTACTGTCCCACGCATATATATACTCATCTTTTTGATTTGTCCCTGAACATTTACATTTTCTAATTAATCCAAACTTATGTGGACTTTTAAAAGTACCATTAAAAGATATCCAGCAAATTAGAATGTAATGAACGATTTTCGGTAATCCAGCAATTAACCGGATTTTGTAGATTAACCGAAACAATTTTCTGGTTAATCTTCAAAATGGCGAAACCCGTGGCAATAAGCGGGAATTATCAGCATATAAGACAGGACAGAAAATGCAAGCACAACTTGTTAACCATGATACCCGAATCAAGTTGAAATATTGATTCGTGTTATGATGCATTTCAAAACCGTTTCTGTCTTTAACTCTGTAAATAGTATAAATTGAATGAGAGTAAGTTCTTCGCCAACCATTCCGATAATGGAGATGAGGAAATCATAGGGTCAACTAGCATGGAAAATATAGCATGCATTGTATGTTTTCTTGGTGACCTTTCCCACTGATATAGATCATAAAAATGCGACATGTGCATGCATGATGCTTCCTATATGCTCATAGATTATTCCTATCATAATATAATATCCTGATAATATATGTTCACAGGTTATTCATATCATAATGTAATATCCTGATAATATATGTTCATAGATTATTCCTATCAAGTACATACAATGACATGTACAGGATAGAATTAGTAATTATAAATTATACTCGAATTAGTATAATTTATAATTCCTACTGTCGGCGTCCTGGCATAGGGGTAGCGCGTCTTCCCCGTGACTTGGGCGTCCTGGGTTCGAGTCCCGGTTCGAGCATGGTTGTTCTTCATCTGTGTACTATCTGTGTGGTGTGTGAATGTGCCCCCCTGTACAAAGGGGTTGTGCAAGCGAATGTGTGAGTTTCATCTTCATATGAGATAGAAGTCAAACTGCTGCCCTCGGATGCTTACAGGGGTTTTTACCCTCAGAAGCTACAGCACCCCTTTTCCGTGGATACGCGGACACGACGTCATCATCATAATTCTAATTGTATTTTTTTATTTCCACATGAGTAAATAATGTGACACTTTGATAAATAAAGTTGATGACATGTGAGGACTCAAAATAGCATGATTAAAAGATAAACGGCAAATTAGAATGTATTATACAATTGTGCGAGGGAAGGATATTATAGGGTGCACTTGAATGTATAGCATAAAAGTATAGTGTATTGCATTGTAGCATAGCATAAGCAATACATTACACGTCTCTTTTATGGTCACACTATCTGACATAGATTATAAAAATGTAATATTCGCGTGCATGATGCTTCCTATGCTTATAGATTATTTCTATGACTTGCTTTAATGGCATATGCCAGCCAAACGACTTTTTTATTTCATATTCAAACTCTAATATTTTGTTGTAACATCAAAACGTTTTCGAAAATTAGGGTTTACTTACAAAGTTGTTATTAATGTTTTACAGATTCATCACATCTACAGTGAAGTGAATAAGACAATATGTTAAAATTTATAGATGAATAAATTATGTTTAAATAATCTTTCCTTACAAAGCTTTCTTAGCCTCATTATTCTGATCATTTATAAGTTTGTTTCCTTTACACAGAGTTTCTTTGTTTCACCTGTCATCTTTATCACTAGTATCTCTCTCCTTTCCCAACAAATATTCAATTATTCCTTTGGCACAGAGTGACAGGATATTTGCATTTATTTCTTATCTCACGCGCTTGCATTTCGGATTTAAATTAAGACCTTTGAAAGCACTGTGTTGATGACACTGTGTTCGAGATGCAAGTGATTTTATTATGCGATTGATTATTCTGTGTTTATCTGTAATATAACACAAAGCAGAAAAGGCATATGTCAGTTTGCTTATTTGTCTCTAGGTCATGAAAATTCCTCCTTAACGGGTGACAATGCCAATGTGAAATTTTTACATGGCTTTCTGAAGTCCACTCCTGGGTCAAATATTTTTAAATTTCGAAATTAATTATTTATAAAGATATTTAATTAAATAACAAAAAATGAAACCAAATTTCGGAATTTTTGTCCATTTTTTCAGAAATAATCTATAAAATAATTTTTGTTCGAAAATTATGTTTATATAATTACACAATTGTATTTTTTACTACGAGTACTGATTCAATTGTCTTGCATTGTTTTCTTAAATTAATAAATCTTTCAAAATTTATTTTACTCAAAAGATGTAGTAATGATTTTTATTGTTGCAAATAAAATCAAACAAATTTTATTGTTTAATCAGTTCTTTCACTCAAGCTTTTGTGCTGTATTAAAATTTATCACAAAATGTTGTTTTCTGTAAACATTTACAAAATGATAAAAAAAATTATTTTGCTTTTATTTTATTGTGTGCACACTTTTTAATGCATATGCACAGCAATCCATTGAAATTAATTTAACTATTCTTTCCATGTTATAATGCATTGAATTTTGCACTAAGTTTTAAATACTACTAATAAACCTGTAAGATTATTATTCAAGGTCACCAAAACACTTTAAGGTCACCTATCACTGATAGAAGTCCAATGGGGAACCAGTAGTGATAGTCTCCCAAAAACTAAATCGCAAACTCTTTACTAAACACACTACTTATTGTGTATAATTCACTGCTGGCAAGTGGTGAACAATTATTAAGAAAGTGCCTAATAGTGTGCGATATTAAGCAATTAATCACTTGAATGTGGTTATTACACAAGTACTAGAAAACCGAATATGTATTTTAGATGGTTTTTTTTTTTTTTTTGACCAACTGAAACCGAAGTTTGACACAGAGCTATAAAGTCACATGATAACATATCAAAAGTCATTAATTTAACTCATTTATTTTTAGTTATTGCATTTATATGCTTGTAAAAGTACAGATAGACGGTCAACCCTTTGAACATATATGACTCAAAATTTGATGCAATTCTACATTTTAAATGTCAAATTTGTGTATTTTATGCATCTAACTCTTTTGGTTTTGTAGTTATCATATTACCTCATATTTAGAGAATAGAGCTCTAAAATAAACGCTGGATCTCAAGACCTAATGGAGATATCGCGATCATTCTCGAATCATCATTTTTGTCGCCAAATCACCAAATGGTTTCGCCAAATTCGGTTGAGCTGTTTGTAAAACTGTCTATCTAAGTAGGAGACTCATTGGGCAGGGAAGCAATGTTACTGATTCGTAACAATACATCATTTGTAACGTTCAAAAATATATTTGTGATTCGCTTTATGTTTTAATACCTTTATTCCTTAGGTGAAAAACTTTCAAAATCAAATTAAAGGTAGTAAACAAATTATTCGACATTCAAAACAAAACGGAAGAGGACCATCAACATCTATATACAATTTAATTATAAGAATTAAAGATCAAAAACATCGGAATATGACAGACTCCCTCTAGAATAGAATACTGATTTCTGCTTCTTTTATTTGTACAGAATTGATTAATCAACATAAGTGGCATATTAGGAAAAATACAAAAGCTAATAAATGGTAAAAGCACTGAAATGCGATTAATGCTTCAGGAAACGTACCTATAAATATCACTTAACTGTCTTTACTTTGTATCAATATTGCTTATCGATCACAAAATTTTACTCACATATCTAATAAACAACAGAGGAATTCTATATCACTTTCGATGTAAATGAGAAAATTGTTTTTTTCCAAATTAGCATGATTTCACAGTTATATTATTAGAAAATAACTTTGAGATGCAGTTGTTTTAGCGAAATATGACATAAAAGCTCCCTTTTGGCTGCGTTTTTGAAAAATAAATAATGCCGTGATAATTAGTCTGTTATGTAAAGGATCAGAATTATTTCAATTAGAAGCACATATTTAGATAGAGTTTGATGCAATTAGCTGGAAATCCATAAAGTGGCTGTTTTGTTTCTAATTGCATAATTGCATTCATATAAAGGGCAAGCAAGGACAACTAGATAGATAATCTTTTCATTGAAGTGTTATGTTTAGATAGAATTCTTCAACTTTAGTGCAAAGCTACTTCATATTTTGTCGGGTATTTCCCATATATTCCCTCATGTCGGATGTTTTCCCATATATATTTATGCATATATTTTTGTACATCAAAAATATATCTATAGATTTTGAGTTGTTGCTTTCATATAAGTGTAAAACTTTCAATTTACCCACATTCTGAAAATAACGATTTTCAAATCACTTGAATTCAAACTTCAATTCATTGCTTGATTTGCGAAGTCTCTTTTCTTCTCACTCTCTTTCTTCATCTTGATGCTATCCACCCCTAAACCAAAATGGTAATCGTAACTAAATTCCACTCTAAAGTAATATAAATTTGGAATTAATAAATGGTAATCTTAATAATGGTAATGGTTAATTAATAATGGTAAGTCTTCCCAAGTTTTTTTTTTCTGATTTTCTTTTCTAATTGCGGCGTTGCTTGGTTATGATTCAAAGAAATCCTGATAATAGCTCAAATTTTAAATTTTACCTTCATCAGAAAAGAATGCCAGCGACCTAGCATAGGGGTAGCGCGTCTTCACCGTGATCTGGGCGTCCCGCGTTCGAATCCCAGTTCGGGCATGGTTCAGTGTTCTATTTGTGAGGTGTGTGAATGTGCTCCTCTGTAGAAAGGGGTTGTGCAAGCGAATGGGCGTGTGTCATTTTTATTTGAGCTAGAAGTCAGACTTCTGTCTTCGGGTTCTCAGGGGTCCTTACCCTCAGAAGCTACTGCACCCCTTTTCCGTGGTAACGCGGACAAGACATCATCATCAGAAAGGAATAAAGTATTACATTTTAAAGAACTTCGACCAATTCTCTTTGCAAAATAATAGCATTTCATACATAAAGAGAATACATAAAAGAGACGCACATACTTTCAAAAAAGTGTTTTTCCGGGAGGTCTCAACAGAAAAAATTCATCAAAATCTGAGCTTCGAATACAATGATGGTTGTATTAGTTTGAAAACTTCACGTAAAAAAAAAGTAATAGAACACTCTTATACAAATAAGAAAATACTAGATACAGTGCATGAGTACGTTTTTAGGAGTTCATAATTAACTGCAGTCTCAAAATTTGATAAAATTAAAGAACCAATTAATTGAGAAAACGATTAAAATACACTGAAAGATACTTTGTTGAAACACTTACATCCTAGTTAATAAACCACTGATAAATATGAATCCAATTCACAAATTGTTAATGCCCCTAAACAAGTTTTGAGCTAACTTGAGAATGATTAGAAGATATGCTGCCAGCCGTTTATGAAATAAATGTAACCTTCACTGAACAACAAAACAATTAGGCGTCTTCAGGTCGAATTTTATGCCATTCAGATGAATTATTTATTATTTACTTTTAATTATAAAAATTTGATACTGGTGTCCGATTTTGAATTTCAAAATCTAACTACAAAGTGTTTAGATGTGTGATAAAAATCTTTTTTTTTTTCTTGTTTCAAAAAGATAATATCTATTGTGTTTGAAGATACCCACATTAATTCTATGCATTTTTATTTAACGCAGTTTTTTTTATATGTTGCATGATGATATAAAATTGAATTGTTTTTTTTTTCCGATTATTTCAGCTTCTTGAATACAAAGAGAGAGTTTTACAATTCGTCAAAAAATTAGATGTTTTATAAAATTTTACTTTTCTTCTCTCTAAAGATGAAAAAAAAAAAAAAAAACTGGAATTACGTTTGCCAATTGATATCTCAAAAAAAGTGGGGGGGGGGGAGGACAAAGAATTAAAATTAGATTTTGGATTTAAAACCAAAATTGTAAATTTTTATCATAGTTTGAATGAAATCCGTTAACGTTTTGACTATCATATGATCATCTGTCTGTTCGTTTTTATTTAACGAAGCTGAGAGGTAAACATCAGTAAATGTTTTTTGCACCTAAATCTTGCACCTGTATTGAATTTTGAACTAAAACCTTTGATGATATGATTACCCTATCAGTTTGTTTCTTTCTTGTCTCTCATGTGTACACTATAACTAAAAAGCACAATAAATCAGAAAAAAGAAACTTCGTTTACTGTCTTGACATCAAGATTGTGTATTTACAGCAGAATCTAGATCCAAACAGTCAAATAGAAGAATTCGGTATAATTCATTGTTGTTTTACGAAACAAAGCAAAAATCGCACATCTAGATAAAGAAAATCCAGATATATTATATGGATATGATAAAAATACAGAAAATACACCCTCCAATTTAATTGAATCTTGTTGCTATTGAATAATTTACTTTAATTTAATGACAAAACTTTCTGATTGAAATCTCTGACACATCGAAGAATAAATAGAGGTATAGCTAAGCTAGAAGTATATCAAAGAATTTAATAGAATTGTAGAGAAAAGTAAATATCCGAGCTATAAATCAATAAAATTTTTCATCCAAAAAATGGAATCAATTCATTTAATATCAGAGTCACAGGAGAAGCGTTAATTACTTACATCATATAACATTTAATTTTACATTATCATACGCAGAATTGCAACTTAATATTCTTTATATAGCTCATATTATACGTGATAGTATAAAAAATTACTCAATTAATGCACATTATTTGTGTTAATGCGACTCAATTATAAATCATAAGATCACAAAAACTGGAAAAAGAAATATAAAGAATTCATAATTTTACAGACAATTTCCACGTTCAATCGCAAGTAAGAAATCTATATATATCGATATGAAATCAATCGAATACCGATATGAAATTGAAATGATACATCGTTTATTAATACTTAAATACTAAAATCATATAGTGTTTTAAAATTATTCTACATTTTAAAAATTAAAAATAAAAAAAATATCTTCCTATTTAATTTTTCTTTGCCGTACCGTCTCACTCTAATTTAATTACGGAAAATAACAGTTTCCATTGTATCTAAAAAAAGTGATGAATTTTGTCAGTTAAAAAAGGAATTCACTGGAAAATATTGTTTTAATATCCTGTAAAAAACAATAGCCCGTTTCCTTTGTTTGTGAATGATTAAAAAAGGAAGGTCGCTTTTTTATTAACGTCATTTTATGCAGGGGAAATATTAATTTAAAATGTTTTACAATCAAGAATTAATCTTTCTTTTTTGCAAAACCGTCTTCAGTTGTTTACAACTTCGCAACTTTTAGCACTTTTTTATTTTAAAAAAAAAAGCTAGTTTCAAATAAAGAAAGCGTTTATAGTGAAACTACTGGTTGGGTCGTATCAAGAACATATCCTCGTGTTTTTTTCTCAAAGATATACGTAAGCTACTGCAAATATATTTGCTTCTTCGGATTTATATCCAATTTTTTACGAAATAGCTAACAAAGAACAATATTTTATCAATGTATTAAAAAAACAATATTATCTTAAGATTTTATTTTATAAATGACCGTTAATATCAAACTATCAGTTCCTTAAAATCTATACAGGGAATCAAAAAAATGATCTTCGCTTAAAATTGTGGTAAATTCATCCAAAAAGAAAATTTAAGATTCAATCTTCTAAAAGACAATTATTTTGATTTTTCATATAATATTCGTTAATTATTGCATTTTCTCTTGTGTTATTTGCCAAAATATGCAATTTATTTATTTAGTTTGTTTATATATAAGAATCTTAATAACATTTAATATTTAAAAAAATGACTTATTATCGATACAATTCATTTTCAAGTGATAAACATTATTTGCACCATACCAATTTAATTTTGGAATCAACTGAACATCTTTCAAGGTAGAAATGGACATGACATCGCAGCACGTAGTAAAACAGTGTGCGTTTGAATACTTGATGATGTCCGTAGCTTTGTTTTTCGCGTTATTATGACATCACGTGAATATACTACATTAGTTATTTAACATTTAATATTATTTATTTATAAATTTTGTTTTTTTGTCACACATTGTGTCTGAAATGTGAACAAATACCAAAGTGAGAATTTAATTTGCCAAATATGCATGTATTAGCAATATCATATTTTTATAGCCATCATATCAATATTCAAAGAATAAAATCATATCGTCTGCGAAAATCGAACTTAACGAAATTAAAAGAACTGATAAAATTAATATTTAAACAAGAAGAATTCGTTAGCTTAGCCTTTATTCTGAACAGAAATCAAATAACAGATAAGTCTAAATTAGTCTAATATAAATACGTAATCTCAGAAGAGAAGTCTTGCAAAAGATTTATAGATTCGTGTCCTAATTGGAAGGAAGCATCTTTTTTAAGGTAATGTAATTAATTTGATACATCTTTCTAAACTTTTTATAGCATGAATTGCAAAAAGAATTCGAAAGTAAGATTTCAGAACATTGATTTTATCATTTTTATTGCCTTTTTTTTTTTGCCATGACTATTTAGCATATGTCTGTATTTAAGAAAAAGGTAGTGAATTGAATTGATTATTTTTTCTTTATTTGTGTACAAATACTGAGTTAACAAACTAAAATTCTATTTATTAATTATTTAAATTTGTACTTGAGCTTATTTTTTTGAAAAGAGAAATTGTACGAGACAAAATTATACTATATTCTGGTTCTCAAAAGATAAATCAAGTTTTATTTGTATAAAAAAATATCATTTCAATTATCATATTCCTTAATACAAGAATTATTGAAATCAGAGTTTGTATTGAATATGTTGAACATATGAAAATGTATAAAAGATAATTTCTTTAACAAATGGAAATTTTTGATGCAGGTTGAAATTCTCCGACATTAAATATCATATACGTAAACCTTCTAAGCCTATTTTAATAAGGGTTAAAACTCTTTTGTATGAAATATTGTGATACCTCAACTACTATTTGAATGTATTGTAAAAAACTTACATGCATGAGTGATATGAGCAAGGTACGGATTTTTTAAATTATTGTTCGAAATTAACATATGTGTATTTCAATCAATTTTTTTAAAGAAAATGATAGTAGCGTTGAAAATCAGTTACTCCTGTGTAATTTTTTACATTTTTATTTGTCAATATAATGAAACATTCGATGATTTTTTTTAGTGTTCTAAGTGAACAAAAGAGAAGTATTTTTGAGACATGTTTTCTTTAGCTTAACTTTAATTTATTTGTGAAAAATTAAAATTTTATATTCGATTTTTCTATTTTTTTTTTCTAAATTCTAAAATTCTTGCGTATTATCAACAGTTGATTATTTTAAAATTTTCGGAATATCAAAATAACTGATTAGTTAACTGGTTTTTCAATTAGATTCAAATTTCATACAAATAACTTATCAGGCAACGAATTTTAGAAAAAGGACTTCAAGATTTCATGCATTGCCAATACTGAATAATAAATTAAATACCGAAAAGAAAAGCAGTTAAAATAATAAAATTTTACTTTTTAATATAATAAGTATGTTTCGGCTTTTTTCATATTGGGATAATTTAATGAACTAATTTCAACATTTTCTTTAATAATTGTTATCTTTCATTGTGCATCATAAATTATTTATATCAATTTTTTATACCTCAATTTTTTTGCTTTACCCCTAAATAAAAAAAACTAACAATGTTGCATATCCGATACTTTCCAACAACATAACAAAAGTAAAATGCAATTCCCCTATTTCACTGAAAAGATGTGAAACAAAAAAAATCAATTCACTTTAATAGAAAATCACTCAATTTATTTCACAAAGTGGCATGCTAATACCATTGACATTATTTTGCAGAAATAAAAATTCAAATCCTACTAAATTTTTTATATCGGGACTAAAGCAAGGAAACAACCATACTCCAGAGGCAAGAGTTAATCATATCAAGCGTTCCAAAACTCTCACAAAAAAAAAATTTTTAATTGTAGTAAAAGCAGTGACAGTAGATTTAAACAATCGTTAATGGAGTTATTCCCAACGGACATAGCCTCTGAAAAGATCAGTCTTAATTAGTATAAGTATCGTTATATGTCAAAGCATTTGACTTTACTTTGAAAAAGTATTATCATACTTTGCTTTCCGGGCTTAGAAAATTCTTATTCAAACATAAATAAGTAAATAAGGTTTAAAAAATAATAATTTGATTTTTAAAGTTTGAGTAGAGATTAGAAATAATTAATTTCGAAAAGCTCGATACATGCTTATTTTTGTATTTCATGGCAAACATAAATTTTAATAGAAAGTTATTACATAAAAATTGAGCCACTTAGTTTTTAATATTAAATGTTTGATAGCATAGTAAAATCGTAATTTTTTCGTTATTTAAAGAATTTTGTAAACAAATGGAGGTTGTGTCATCTGTTAAAAGATTAGATACAGCAAAATATTAAATATTTATAAAAAGTTTTTTTTTATTTGCCGATATATTTTTCTATTAAAAATATTTGTTTTATTTAGTGTCTTATATTCGATGCTCGAAAAGTATTGAACGTAAGAAGAACTGAATTGAATATGATTCATAGAAGCTCAGCTATTGTAAATTTTGCAATAAGTAGGCCAACATGCATCTGTAAACCAACAGGACGGTTCTCACTTCGACTTTTTACAAGGAGTGTTTTATATTTAATGTCGTCGAACAGCGAAGAAAATTAAGGAAATATTTTGCAAAAAATCGCTTTCTATTGATTGAAGTTGCTCGAAATCTGACATTAATTTACAATTTTGATATTAATTTCACTTATTTAAATCTCAGTAAATAACTTCTTAGGCTTTTATGTACTTGCAAATTTACATAAGCACAAACTGACATATCAACAAAATACCAGTCCTTTGAACTTAAATTCTTTTATACATATTCAATCCTGTATTCTCTATTTCATCTATCTAGTTGGGTTGGGTCATTTTATTCATCATATTGTAAATCTTCTATCAAATATCGTATGAAATACTGTAGACTTCGCTATCGGATATCGTTCAAAATTTAATGGAAATCTAAATTTTTGATTTTAAAGAACACATACCGAAATTCATATTTGTGTGTTTTTTATTTTGAATTATAGTGTTTACAGATACACTGGTATAATTAAAACAAACTATAGTATTTCCGTTTTGACTTTCTTATACACTTGGTCACATTCATTTTCTATTTGATCCAAATAAAAAGTGGTCCACAAAAAAAATTGTCTTATCCTGATAAAAAAAAAAGGATTATAATATTTGACATGTCAAAATTTCATTCAGGTCTTAGACAAAGTAAGATCATCTTGTGTTGAATGAATAGATGAGATAATTTATATTATTAAAATTTATGTGATATCTTTTCAATGGTATCCAAATCGCAAATTAAAGTCGACTTCAAATTAGAATAATAACAGCTACTATCTCATTGTAAATTCTACTTGGTTAATGCATTTTTAACTTGCATAAGCGTTTCATCGAACATAAAATTTGTCAGCATGAATTGATAAAAGCTTATTCCTTTTTATGTGTATATCATGGGAGGTGAAATATTTTCCAGATGGCGACAAATGTACAAAAGAAGCTTTTTTATGGCAAAAAACAATTGCGCCAATAATGATTTTATGCCATTTTCACGTTTATCTTGCTATAGGTGCACAGAAAAAGCAGCAATTCCTTTTTGGGTATTGCTGAAGTATACCTATTTTTCACAAGTTTAATCAGAACAAGCCTATCTTCATTTCAAAAACAAGCTTTTAAAATACTTTTAGTATTTTTCATAAATATTATTCCTAGATTACACTAAATATCATATTTAACTTATTGTAAGTTAGAAAAAAAATACTTAGCAAAAAGGACAAATTATATATGATTGCAATTTCTAATATATGTCTGTATTGACTTTCCCAATGAAATGAATAATTTATGAAGCCTGTTATTATTATTAATATATGTATAGGAATTTCTTATTTTTAACTTTGGAACATCTTAGTTGACATATCCAATGATTTAAATAATGTATTATTTAATTACAAGACTCTGAGAAACTAAATCCCATGCATAAATCAATTCTGAATATTTGTATAGTTCATTTGTAAACAGATGCGAATGCAGTGAATTGATAAATAAATTAAATATGAATTAAAATATAATTCCGTAACACAACGTATCGAAATGAATTAATAATTTTATTGCTCGAAAGAACATATAATTGCTATTTGTATTAAGTTTTAAATATTGTTTTTTTTTTGCATAAATTCAGTTAGTTAAATTATTACATATCCTTTATTTAAATTTGTTATTATTTCATTGTTGAATTAAATATTATATATTCAGAAATTTTTATCTCTTAAAATATCTAATTTTGAGCAAAACTTTAGCTTGTATTTGACGACAAACAAATAATTTTAATAATCAGAGTAAATAAACATTAATTTTTCTAAATTTACCAAAATTTATTTATTAAAGTCATTCATGTCGAAATTCATATGATCGTAATTTGCTTTAAAAAAACTGCCAGATTGGATATTAAATACATCCAAGCATTATCTACTGATACATAAGTCACTGTAAACGCATTCGCTATTTCAAGTAATATGCGTTACTTTTTTAGAATGAGTAAATATTTCTTTGCTGTTCCAGTAGTTCATAAATTAAACTCTAAAACGGATAATTTTATTTTCACCATTTAGAATCTTGCTCTTATTGTTATGAAAACAAATTCCTTCTTTCAAAAGAGTTCTTACACAACTTATTTTTAAAATAAAGGCTTATTTAATATATAATAGTGTAATGTGTAATCTATGGTCCGCAGTTTTATTTTTTAATTAACTGATATACTCGGCATTTCTCAGAATGGAAATTGTTTCATATCTAATATATTTAAAGTAAAAACCATTTTCCGTATAAACAAAATCCTTTTTCTTCTGAAACATGTTTTTAATTAAAATAAAATTATCGATTGATGCGCACGATTTCTAATAATAACCAATAGCTAATATCAATAAATCAAATCAGTAGTTCTTCCAGATGTAAATTAATTGTCTACTTTAAAACTTTTCTTTTAATATTCTTCCAGAATTAGCTAAAATAGCAGTTCTTTGTTTATCTTCTTGTTCTTTAAAAACAAAAAATACTATACAAATATCTTTTAAAACCAATAAAAAATGTTTTCAAAAATATTTTTTAAAAATAAAATGGAAATATAAATAATTGTGGAGTGATGCAGAGTTCCACAGTTGCTTAGCAACGGAATTTCTTTAAGTTTGCTTATTTAAAAATCGTCTATTTCTATCAAATTATCATCAGCATTTGAAAAATAATAATAATTGAATTAAGTTGAGTTCTATCAGTAAAATTTTGAATTTTAAGATAAAACTATCTTGGAATTATTTACTCTAAAGTTATTGCGGGAAAAATTCGATTAAAGTCTAATTAATTAAATATTTAATTAACTTTCGCACTTTAAAAAGTTGGCAAATATTCTTCTTCTCTTCTCAATAAATATCCAAATTTCCTTTGAATTCGTCCAGTTGTTTAAAAGGATAATGTAGAACTTATACACATGCATACGTTCATTCTCTGATTCTGAAATCTTCAGTGATTTTGCGCATGCGTCAGGAGGATTTCGTTTCGTCATAACGGGGTGAAAGGAAAGATGAAAGTAGATGTTTACATTTAACAACTGCTTATCTATAATAACTGCTCATTTTTCTGTATATCATCCTTTAGTGAAATAATTAAACCCCTTAATAAGTAATTAAATTACTCCTTAGTAAATAACTAAAATAACACAATATTAAAGTCAGACAATTTGATAGAATTTGAGATATGAAATTAATTGGTTATATTTGAAATCAAATATAACCAATATTCTCACCAAATTAGTGAGTCGTTGACGCGATTACTTATTAATAATTGAGATTATAAAATTCAGCATGCAGTATAAGACAATTAATTTAGTTTTAAATGTTTCCATATATTTCGAATAACAAAAATTCAATGGAGGGAAATAAATATAGTCTAAATTGAAATTGAAAGCCAAAAAATAAACTTGAGACCAGACTTTAGGTCCATAAATGAAAAGATGAATTCTGTGAGTAAATAATCTAAGTGAATACATCCCGACAAAGCGCGAAGCACAAATGATGTTTCCCTGGTTTCCGAGCTTTCCTCGGCTATTACCATTTTCACCTATCGATGAGCAATTATTTCTATTGCGTTAATTCCTCAGCAGCAACGACTTCAAATCGCCCGAGATTGTCATGGTGACGATATCTGTGACGATTAGCTGCACTGTGGAATCTTAGATTGAGACTTAATTGGTCAGTTTTTAATTCAATTATAAAGTTTCATCGCCGAATTTTAAAAATGCTTTGGAAGGTGTGGATTCTTGTGAAATTTAAATAACCGTTGAAATATTTTCTGTACTTATTATGCTAATTATTTATTTTAAAATAAATAACTCACATTTTTTATTCTACGCTATTTTATTAAAAGCATAAAATTGAATAGTTCGACTTTGGTTTAGTTGCTCAGAGTAGCAATGGCAAAAATGTTATATAATTCTAAAAAATTATAAATATTAAATATACATTCATTAATTTTTAATGTGAGATACTTTTAATATGTAATAGGTGTTATAAATGGGTTTAGTGGCTAAAACTCTTCCCTTATTAATATTAAATTTATAATTTTTAAAGTTTTTTAAGTTATTAATCTAATATTAAGTTTTCCTAATATGAAAGTGTATAGATAATATTATGTTTTTTAAATATGAAACATATTTTATATCTTTTGCTGATGTTGTGTTGTATTAATTACTAAAAGGGGGATATTAAAACTTTTAAACATGTTAAAAATAGCCTTTCTTTGAAAATAAAGACTGCTTCTTTTTCTCCAGTAAAAAAGAATAACTACAGAACTTTTGCCTATTTTATGTATACCTTTTTATCACAAATATATGTTAAAGATATTAAACTTCTTATTTAAAAGTAAATATTAAATATTATTTAATATTTTTTTGCATTTTGTATGCGAGAAGAAAAGGGACATAAGGGAAAATATAATTTCTTAATCATGTCAATAATATTTATATTTATAAATTATTTCTATCAAGCAGATATATATCGTTTAAAATCCGAATAATATCACCTTACTTGTAGAATAAACAAAAAGGGAGAAAAAGGGAGTGAAATTTAAAAATTTATATATATATATATATATATATATATATATATATATATATATATATATATAATAATTCTATCAGTCAGAAAAAAAAAATCTAAAAATTATAAAAGTATGGCTGGTACCCGGTGCGTTGCTGCCGCAGAAGAAATAATTTTGGAAATATTGCTTGAAATTTGAAATAGCTATCTTGTTTAATTAGGAATGATATAAAGAATGATATTTATTTTCTTGTCATTAATGAATAATTCAACAAAACTGAATGATATATAAAGGAGAAGTATAAATAACATTTATTCTATTTTTTTTACTTTATTATTGAAATATAATTTAGGGTAGACAATATTTTTTATTTTTCTGTCTTCAGCAAAAACAAATAAATTTCATGGCTGTCCAACACTCGAGCATCCGATATACAATTGGCCATGTGAAAAATATGGATTTTCTAAGTTTAAAGCAGTAAGTTGTAAAAGTTTTATCGCCATCGAACAGTATTGCAGAGAATAAATACAAAATTCATTTTATATATTAGATAATAATTTGAATCATCATAAAGAAACGAACATCTTTGCAAATATATCTTAAGAAAAGATTGAAATAAATAATAACTGATAGCTTCTTTTAATTAAAATTTGATACTCAATGAATTACTTACTTTCATATTTCAAAAATAATTGATCCACTGCTATTTAAATTAAATTGATCGCTTATAAAAAATTAAAATAGCTATTCAATTTTAAAAAACGATTCCTTTTTACCTTTCGAAGATAGTAGAAACAAAGACCTTCCTAAATACGTAGATTCGGTTTTTAATGCAAGCAACAGAATTTTTCTCGCCTCTACTCTTTCATAACATGCGTAATAAGGCGAGTTTTCGTATGTGAACTATAAGCTTTGTACATTTGGATATTGATATGAAATATATAGCAATAAATTTGAATATTAATCCGTTAGATTTATTACGTCCAAAATTTATTATGGATATATAATTTTGGTGTCAAAGAACCATACAAAATTTCATTTTTCTAACTTATTTCATTGTTCAGAAGTCATAGACAGACAGACAGACAAATAAATGGAATGAATAGCATTAAAAAACATTTTTCCTTTATACATATATATATATATATATATTAAGCACATCGACAATGTGTATGAGATTTTCTGTTAACTTTCATCAATTAATCAATGACAATGATATCCAAAAAAATGTTTACGGGATTATAGACTCTCTAGACGAACACATCTTCTAGTGTAAAATATGAAATTTCAATCAAATTTCAAATCTATATTTTTTGAAATTCTTTCTCTTTCCATTTTTCTTATCCTAGAAGGAAAAAAATTAGTAATTTGTAATATTGTTCTTCATTAATCATAAGCTTACATTTCTAATTATCAAATTATTTAATTGTTATTTTCTTAAATTCTTTACTCTAACTATATAAAATTAATAAAACACAAAAATTCTTTTCCAAATTCATTTATATTATATTTTTAAAAAAGCCTTAGAAATTGTTAATGCCAAGTAAGATTTTCCGAAGACGTGTCAAATAATAAAATGTATGCTTAAATTCAAAAAAAGAGTGCAAATCTTATTTAGTCATTACATACGATAAAGACTTGCGAAAGAGTATGAATATTTATAGTCGATAATTATGATAATTGGACAAATTTCAGAAAGGCTCTAAATTTTAATACTTTGCTTCTGCGGGAGGTTTAAAAAGCGATTAAATGTCAAAGAAGGTAGAAAAGTTCTAACATCTCGCTCTTTGCTTGTCTTCTGAAATCATATGAATATTTATGAAATTTCCCGTCCCAGTAATTTATCGAATTGAAGTTGGGAAGTAAGGATTATGGAACAAAAATAAAACCCCCGCCGAACAGTAAATGCGTATTTATGATAGCTTAAACGGGAACAAAAATGTCAAGACAAGATTTTTGATGCACGAAATCGATCAGTAGAAAGTTGGGACTGTTAAAGCCGTAAATCCTACTATAATATTTGAAAGTAAGTTCATTAAGCTACGAATAATTTAGAATTTTGTGTTTAACATAATAGCGCAGATTCAAAAGTTGTTTTCAAATAATTTAAATCCAATTAGTAAATTTCTGAATTTATTCATTTGAAGATTCGTTTTTATTTTTTATTTTTCTGTTTTTAAACGAATTATTTATTTTGTATCATGCATGTAAATTGAAAATATTATGTTCGGAAATATTTTAACTATATATAAAACAAAATTAAATTAATTCAAGTATGTAATAGTCAAATGGTAAAAGTAATTGCACATGTCATCTTACAATAAACTGTAACGTCACATTCTTTGTACTACTCAGTATATTTCTACTAAATAATGTGAATTTAATAAAATTATAAATTAATTAAACATATTTTATATGTAAATTAATATAAACCTTAACTAATTTAATTGTTTATGTGCATTTGGCATGTGACATGTGATCATGACTACGCTAGAAAAAAAAGATCATTGTTGTCAAGATGTGGCTTTGGAGCTGTAAACATAGAGCGGCTTGGATTGTATAATCTTGCAGTGCATTTATAATAGAATTTATAAAGATGTACAATTGAAGAATCGCTTCTACTTTCAATTTCTGTCTCTTCTTAAATTATATCGCACATTTTGTTTTTATTTTTATATACTTTATATTCGCAGTTGATCAATAGTTAAGAAAATATTTTTACATATATTAGAGATTAATGATGATGATGTCGTGTCCGCATTACCAAGAAAAGGGTGCATTAGCTTCTGAGAATAAAGACACCTGAGCACCCGAGGGCAGAAGTCTGACTTCTAGCTCATATGAAGATGAAATTCACACATTCGCCTGCACAACCCCTTTTTACAGAGGGGCACATTCTCACACCTCACTTATAGAACACAGATGAAGAACAACCATGCCCGAACCGGGATTCGAAACCGGGACGCCCAGATCACGGAGAAGATGCGCTTGACCTATGCAAGAACGCAGGCATTAGAGAATAATCTAGATGAAATTTAAAAAAAAATAGTTTACTCGCCACTAGAAATCGTAGGTGAAGAAAAAAAGAATAAATTTTGCACTTATAAAATATCTAGAGAAATGATTTAATTTCCACGAAATATAATTTGACTGACAAAATGTATTAGTCTGTGGTGATAATTTATTAGAAAGTTGACAGGAGGAAGAATTCTAAGAAGTTTCTTTAAAGTAAAGACTAATAGAATCTCTAATATTGTTGAAATTCTTACAAAAAAGAATATATCATTTACAAAAACGTTTATAAATATTGTATAAAAGTTAATAAATGATCGTTTATCAAATATTCGCTACACTTCCTTTTGATACCTAAACCGCTTATAGTATAATACTTCAAATGTTTTTAATAGTTAAGGTGAGAAGAGACTGGGAAAAAAAGTTATTTCTTTTACATTTAAATCTTCTGAAATATATAGCAAAATAAATAATTTCAACATGCAGCCTTAAACATAGTTTTAAGAAATTTCTTAATCCGCTAGTTAATTTATGAACACTTAATATATTTATATTCCAAGTGAATAAATAGGATCTGCAATTTTTACATTTTAAATGGTGATTGGAAAAAGTTACGCAAAAAGTAACGACCATCTCCCAAATGCACATCTCCCAGATATCACTATGTTCGAAAAGATTCACTGGAAGAAAAATGTTAATGCTATATTATTTTCAAAAGTAAATATTGTATTAAATTAAATATTGCTGACATTTAGTCAACATTATAATAGCGAACATGATATCTGTGAAATTCTTATTGATTATGGCTTATATAAATTCAGTTTATATGCGCTTAAAAGATTTGAACAAATACATCTTTCAAAGATAATTCATATTATAATCTTATTTCAGTTCTTAAAATTTAAAAAGCGAAAGTATATGTACAGATTTATTAATTAAACCCCATGTTATTTATGATACACGTTAATATTAAATCGAAGTGAAGATTTTTTTTCTTGGAATTATTTTGATAATAAGGAAGAATTTTTTTAAAGATACATCCAAAATTTTAAATATCTCATGTCTTTTTATACTCATATTTTACTGTCGATAAAAAAATGTATGAAAGCAAAATTAATATTTCTTAGTCGTTATACAAGTTGCTAGTTTAGTTACAAATAATATGTTATTCAGTAACAAGGAGCAAAATATTTATATCTAAGATAACATAAAAACGGGAAAAAAGAAGGAAATAACATGTTCTTATTTATCTTCAGATTAATAGAAATCTATTAATGTCCTGGTTTGTCTCTTCGAATATTGCCACATCTACTCACTAAAACCTTGAACGAATCAAGGGACTAGGAACTAATTGGTTTGGCGGTTTGGTCCCGTTTGAAAAAAATTCCTTTGAATATCTTTCTAATTCTATATCAACTATAAAAGAACGAAAATTAGGCTTCATCATCTTCTATAAAAATTAATCGATTTGTTAAACTTTTGTTTCGCATTTGTTTTATGTTCGCAGCTAGCTATATAAAACATATTTTGGTACAGATCTCATAAATATTTGGAAAAATGATGAAGACGATACCTGAACCAATACTCAAATCTCTAAAATTTCGCACTGCACCCACATAACAGCAGGAAATTCTTGACCCGTTTTCGAACTTAATACGTCTTTATTTTAAAAAATTTAAAGTTTGAAATAATTATTTTTAAATCTTATATTGTTTGGCTATTTATATGCTGGCTGACACAGATTAAAATTCTCAGAATGCAGTTGATTTAAGATAGCAGTGTAGGCTAAAAATAGAAATGTATAAATCTCTAGAAGAAGCTCAAAATTTTAAAACTTCATTATTAGTTTGTTCTGTAGACTGGATTATAAAATGGCGCTGCGTATGGATAGCTTAGGTCAGCTTTAGATCTAGATACAAAAATTTAGTTTATACAAAGTCACTCCAAAAGTCTTGTATAATATACACTGGAGCTTCATTAGTTTACGAGAAAATTGTTATAAAATAAATATTATTTTTGAGCCTATTTTTAATAAAAAAAAATCGTAAACATATTTTTAATTGATAGTATTGAATTTATAGAAAGAACTAAGTAAAAAAATTATTTTCAATAGTAATTGAATATTATGGACTTAATTTTTGAAAAAAGCTTTCGTAATGTTTTTACTTTCGCATGAAGACACAATCACTACATTGTTATTCATGATTTCAAACATTGACATTCCAAATACTGAACCTAATTTCCCATATAGTTAAATGGCACAAAAATAAATTTAGTGTTTATGAGAATCCTTTTATGTTTCAATTACATGTTTGAATTTTCTTATATTACAACTTAAATTTAAACTATTACGTCCCTATCTTTACTGCTCAATTACAGTAAATAAATCCAACATAAGTCGTACGTTTGAAAAATTATTTATTTATGTAATTAATGTTTTTCGCAATTTCAGGGTGGTGCAAGAAATAATCTTCTGAGACTAGCTCGAGAAGACAAATCCTCAAGACTTCACCTAGATTTCAACGGAGCTGATGTCATCCGCAACCTGTTAGCCGCCAGATCCTTGGACCGACTTGGTGGTGGAGAGGTTATCCGAATCTTGGACCCCTTAACTGGAGGTCAGATGCTCAAATCTTTGGAACAGCTCAGCTCTGGTCAAGGACTCAACTCCCTGGACAACTTCAGGGGTGGTGAGGTCCTCAGCGTCCTGGACAGGCTGACAGGAGGAGATTTCATCAACTCTTTGGACATGGTTGAAGGCGTTACTGTCATGGCAGCTCTAGACAAGGCACGACAGGCCAAAATGAGGCACAGACCAGCCCCTAAACGTACCTTAGACACCCTCACTGGAATGGCATTTGGAGAAAGCAAGAGATTCGATTCCCTAAGTGGATCCACCTTCGGACTCAGCAAGAGAGATTTCGATGAGATCGACAATGTTGGTTTCACTGGTTTTGCCAAAAGAGGATGGGGATCCTACGGCAGAGGAAGAGGCAACAGTCTGGCTCTAGCGAAGAAGAATTTTGATGAGATCGACAGAGCTGGGTTTGAAACCTACAATAAGAGGAATTTTGATGAAATCGATCGAGCAGGATTCGAAACTTTTGAAAAGAGAGATAGGAAAGATTAGATTTTTTTCCAGGTAGGTTTATTCATGTAAGTATAAAATATTGTTTTTGTTTTTAAATATGCAATATATGTTAAGAATATTTTAATGCTACTACTTAAATACTCATTGCAATGTCTAAGAGAATAAATGACAGGATTTATTTTTTAAATGATTTTTATTGCAAGTAACTTAATGTTTCATTATTTTTTCATACATGTCAATTGAACAAGCAAAAGAAAGAATTTAAAGAAATATGAGTAAAATATTATGTATGATTTGAATAGACACAGAAAAAAAATACAATCAGAACGAATGATCTTGTTCAGTTTATGGTTTCATCTGATGAAAAAATACAGCCAACAGTTTGATTTATGTTCTCCAACTGTCGTTATAATTTATGTTAAGGGATCTGTAAGAAAATTTTAAATGATTTTTTTAAAATTTTGGGAAAATAAATTCTTTTCAGGAATTAGGAATTCTTGGGGAGATAATTTCACCAACGACTGAACCTTATTTACAAAATTATGTTTTATTATAGCATTCCTGTTGATCTCTTCTATTAGGTCTTTCAGTTTAATACTGAATAACTCAGTTTAATAGGTATTGTTATCGTGATGTATTTACGAAAATTTCTTCGTCTGTGAAACGAGATATTAATCATCGATTCGGTTTTTTATTTATTTGATAATCATTTGAAGTAATAGAGTAATTATTTATGCATTTACGGAATAATTATTAGATAATATTTCCGATACACGAACTTCTAGAAGCCTGATATAAATTGTAAATTATTAATATCATAACCGTATAAATTAAACATTAAAAAATTAAATTATTTAAATTCTAAATTTCCTCTTGGTTTTTAGAAAACAAATAGAGAATGAATCGAAGATAATCTATTTATACTAATTTCAAATGTAGCTAATAATTTGACTTTGTATAGGGGTCGTTTTGTGCTACCTTATGAACATTTCTTCGTTTGTGTATGAAATATTAAACGTAGATTCAATTTTGTATTTATTTGGTAATTGTTTGATATAATAGAGTAATTATTTACTGATTTTTCACTTCAAATTTTTGAATCGATGTTATTAAATTTTTCAAGCGAAAATGCAGAATTTTGTTATGGTTACAATAAGAATCAAGTGGAAGTACCCTCTCAAAATGGAATGGGGAAGGCGGTGCATCTGATTTTTTAATGAGTTAATTAAAATCCATCTGGTTTTTTTTTTTTTCATTTATAGACAAACTCACTTCAATAAATATGTAAATAATCTGATTTAAAAATGAATGTAAAACTATTTTTTTATTGAAAAAATCCATTTATTTTCAAACAAAAAAAGAAAGACAATTTTTTTTTATGTGTAAAGGTTTTAAAAAAGTTAAAATTTCTAAATAACAATGAATTTAAGTGTTTCTAAAATTTTGAAAGTTATCATAAGTATTATTCATTTTCTACTAAGATAGTTCTGTTTATTTTGGTAAAGAAAAGAAGCTGTAAACTTATGTTAAGTTTTGACATTAAATCATTCTATCAATAAAAATTCTTCTTAAAACTCTTCGCTCTTCGCATGCTCATGATTACCTAACATACCACTATTTACAAAAAAATAAATAACTGTATAAAAGAGTACTAAAAAAGAAAAATCTTTCAACGATTTTCTGCATATTATTTAACGTTTAGAAATTTGTTCTTTTATCTTAATCTCAATCAATAAGTAGTATTTTTTAAATTGTCATTGCTAAAACCGTTCCTAATTTTCATAATGCTAAAAAAAAACTTTTCAAAATTTGCAGTTGCTTATTAACTAAGGTACATTAATTCTTCTTACAAATCATAATTCTTTTTAGCTGATAAGCATATCCTTTGAAAGTAATAATTTTGGTCAGCGAAAAAGAATTAGTATCATAACAATTCATCTTTATCTTATTTATTACGGCAAAGTTTCCATTGACTGCATAGTTGTGTAAAAACTGCACAAGCTGAAACCAATTCAAGGTTTTTGTTACTGTAAGAATTTCTCTGATAGAAACTTTCTTTACTTAATTTATAATTAAGTACGTTTCAAAAGTAAATATCTATACTTAAGTCACTAGACTATAAAAACTTATTCAAAAGTTTTTCAGCGCAAATGTATCGCAATTCTTTATAGACCCTTTTAAATAGAAGAAAAGAATAAGGTACAGGAAAAAGAATTCAAAACAGTTTCTTTATTATTTTCAACATTTCTAGAATTTTTAAGTTGCCCCAATGCTATACTACTTTTTAGAACAGGGGTTCTTTCTTCACAAAGCTTCTCACTCTAAAAAGAATTCTTACTTGAATTGTTAAAAAGTGAAATGCTGCACAATAATCGTTTCTTTTCTTTTTCAGAAGCCATTTTAACTTGGTAAAGATTAGATGAACAATCAGCATTTTAACAGTTAAATATTAAGAAAAAATTATTTACAAAAAAATATCTTATTTTTGCTAGCAAATGCTTATTTTTATAAAACATGTGTGATCCTTGTATGTAATGTTTTTAATATCGAATATATTTAAGACTAAATTATTGATTATTTTAAAAATAAAAATAAATGGAAATAGATAATAGAATCAATATGTAATTCATTCGAAACTACATTTTTTTCAATACCTAAATTTGATAAATATGACGCGAAAAAATGTAAAAAGTTTTTTTTAAAAAAATAATCTACTACATTAATATTATTCTTACCAAAGATATACAATGACTAAAGAACAATTCATCAATTAAAAAGCACATTGATACTCAAAATAATTGTAATATAATTTTTTTCTGTGCTTAATAAGGCATAATGAGAATTATTCAATTACCAATATCTTTTTAAGTCGTAAATAACGATAATATTTAAAAAACAAATTAATTTTAAATAACAGCAAATTAAAAATATTCCTTCTCATATAGTCAAATAAGTTTTTGTACCTCATCTTCTACTTTTCAAATGCAAATTTTAAAAATCCAAAATAAATTTGATAATCACATTGAATTTACCTATAAAAAGTAAATAAAAAAAGATTGCTGTTTTACAAAAATGTGCTGTAGATAAAGACATTAATAATTTCTTTCCTAAGTATAATTTGTCTTAAAAGTAGTTTGACATTATTGGAAGATCTTATATTTTTTATAATTGATCATTCAGAACAAATATTGGGACCAAAATCTTCACATAAAGACATCCTATATTCTGCAGTAATTTTATGCTATTAAAACGGAGTTTTCGTTTTATAAAATCTAAAAATTTGAATAACTAAATATTTGGATTCACATTAAAAATGTATAAGAATGGCATGCATTTTTATATTTTAGTTTTCCAACTAATTAATAAATTATATAATGTATCTTATAACTTTATATAATGTATCTTATAACTTCCGCATAGTTTTTTAAAGAAATTTTAGATAAAAATTTAGTTTATTTGAAATATACTCATGAAATAAATAAAATTCAAAGTAAACGTTTTCGATGAAGCATTTGAGGTTTTGAATATTATTTCTTACATGACAAAGAACAAACTTAGTGATCGTTTTTTCTCAAAACTCCTATAGCCCTCTGTGGCTATAAGTAAATAAAAAAAAATAGCAATATGTTGTGAAAATACCTCCAAAATGTAAATAATATAAATATTAGCATTTTTTGGCAATGTTTGCATTTTTTATTTTTTACAACTGATTTATGATGAATCTGAATTTACATTTTGAAGAGCAAACATGCTTGCTTTAAATTAAGAACCAACTGAATTTAAAGCTACTGATATTTTTCCAAATAATTATAACAACAATGCTTATATTTTCTTAATTTGGAATTTTAGACTGAATCATAACACATCAATTCAATAAAAAAATTCACTTATTCACTCATTTAAATGAACTTCTGTTCTTAAATTCCTTGTTATTTAAAAAGTTAAGCATGTCAAAGCTGTATGGTATTTATTAAACTATTCCGCACCTTATTACTGATGCGCCTACCGATTTAATTGCTGCCAACCGAAAGATATATTAATTCAGAAAAATCAATACACGCACTGACAAGCAAAGTATTAACATTCACGATCGAATTTCACTTGATTGGAATACAGACTCTCTCTCCCATTGTTACCCTGCTGATTAGCTTCATTTCCAACGAAAATCATTTAGCTTGCACTTTTGCGCAATGGAAGTCAATGGACTCCAGTATTTTGAAATTCGCAGTCAGTAACTGTTCCATTTCCCTATATTACTGCGTTTGTTTGCATTGTTTTAATAACAGCAAAGTCTGCAAAGGACTTAGAATTAAGACATCCAACTGTTGACTGACGCGAAATAGTTCCATATAATGATAATTGGGTCAAAGTCTTACGAATTAATGAACAAACAGAATCATAATGCAGGATATTACTGAAGAATTCTTGCCAATATTATCATTCATGAATTTCCATTTTATGTTGGCATCTTGCAAATATTGTGCGTAATAACACTTTTGCAAACAATTTAAACAAACAGAAATCCTTTGCAATTCTGTCGCGTAGAATATTAATAACTGTTAGATTGCTGCAAACGATTTCACAAAATATGCATTTTTGGAATACTTTTATTTCGACATTACCTATGATTCGTCTTGAGAGGAGAATGTGTCTGTTCATTATATTTATGATAAACTTAATAATGAAATATTTTCCATCTTTGTAATAAAAGAAGCCTGGTGAAAGAATTTCGAGGATGGAATTTTCTTTATCAGTTTGTTTCAAAATAATCATTTTCATGAATATATTTTAACAATAACCAGCTTAATTCTATATTCTTTTTGATTCTAATTTTACTTTCGGTTAATATTAAAGTTATCAAACATGGCGAATCATCTTCCAAATTTCAGTTTATGTAGAAAATAAGAAAATAATCTTTATTTCGAAAAAATTTATTTATTTCAATTAATACATTTCACTGTAAATTAATCCGAAGAAAATCTTTAAAAAATAGCACCGAGTAGGAACTTTTTTATTTTCTGACATTAAAGTTATTTTTTGGAAAAAAAATTTTATATATGTTTGTTATATATTTTATATATAACAAATATATATGAAATTTATTATATATATTTGTATATATATATATATAACAAAATATATTTGTTATATATATTTGTATATATGCTTTATATATATTTAAAGAATACCAATTTTCAAGAAATGCGAAAAAATGAATCATAGGTAATATATAAAAATGAATTTCTTAATTACAAATTTAACTTTAATTCCAGCAAATTTTAGCTATAACTAGTCGAAATTAATATCCATTTCTTTTAAAAAGGCAATCGAAATATCTTTCCTCATGTAAAAATAACAGTAAAAAGTAACTATTTTGATATTAAAATTCAAACAAAATTCATTTTAAAGAAAAAGGAGTTTATCATTTAAATACAAATAATTATTTTTAATATTAAATAATTATATCCATTTATTCTCAAAAAAAATGAATGTACAAGAACAATTTTTTTTAAAATTCAAACCTTAAATATTATTACATGATTCTTATAAATAAATTTCTTCTTAAATTTTTTTCAGAATTTTCTATGAGTATAAAAATATTCATTTACCCATTATCTGAAGTTATTTAATTGATTGTATTAATAATGTCAAATTGACGAAGAATTTTAATAAAAGATATACATATATATAGTATGTAATAAAATTGCTTAATATATTTTTACGCTTATTAACTGAAAAGTATGTTTTTGAAATAAATAAAATTAAAAATACTTTAAAATATGAAACTTAATTAATTTTGAGATTTTTTTATTTACACTCTTTCAATCTGTTCTTCATTTATTATTTTATTCTTAATTACAGCACTAAATGGTAATCTGTAAACTAGACAAGATGTCATTTAATAATTTAGCATTAATTCATGATCATGTGATACATTAACCGAAATGGGGCAATTGCATCTTGGAATTCACTGCAAATTATATTTAGTAGGACAAAGGACGTACGTCTCAGCCTAAATTCAGATGCTGATATGTGATGTACTGACGTAACCTATCACTCCATGCTAAACACACAACAGATTATTTTCACGAAGTTTTAAAACATAATTTCATCTTAAAAGTAGCATAAATGTGTTGAAAGACTTTTCCAAGCCATAAATAAACTTGAATAAAGCCCATGACGAAGTTAAATAGATGCATCACTATTCTATAAATAGGTTTGTTACAAAATTAAAAGCTGAAAGTTAAAATAGATTCAGCTTGATATTTATTAAGCAATTTTTTAAGGAAGGTTCAAGTAAAATATTTCTTCTCTGATTAAATATTGTAGTTCGATAATTTAAGAAATTTTCCTTTTTTTTATCGAATTCATTCGCGTCATCTTAAAAACAGCAGTTATTAGGGAACAAGTTTATAGCATTTAAAGTTATTAGTAATGGCCGCCGATTATTTTAACATGTAAAAAAAGACGTATATTATCTTCAAATTTTATTTGTGCGATGAATTGTTTTAAAGTTTTACAATTTTAATCTTGATGTATTATGTAATTATTTCCATCTAACATCCATATTATATAGGCTGTTTGGAGCATTAGATTTATGGCTGTATGAGACAATAATAGATTTTTTTTTCAAATATCCTATATTATTATTTATTTTTTTATTCCAGGCCTATAAGACTCAAAATTCAAATTCATTTCACTTTCTTAAAAATGAATTATTTCAACTTCTTAAATGGAGTGATAAATCGAAGAATTTGATGTTTTTAAACATCAAACTTCCAACCAGCATTTAAACTTAAAAAATGTGCATAATTTATTGCAAAATAATGGAAAATATTTTTATAACTATCTCAACTTTTTAAACAGCAAGTGATCAAGATAAATAAGGAAACAGATAAATTATCGAAGAATTATGTCGAATTTTTGTGGGCTTGAGACAAGTATTAATTTATATTTTGATGAAGGAACTTAGCAGATATTTAGATATTCTGATTCTATAATTACTGGCGTTTCAAGAAAAAAAATCTACAATTATATGAATCTCATATAATTTTATTTCCTGAAATCTTAAATAAAAGAAGATTACAGAGTATTAAAAATCGAATAAAATTTATTTTTTATTACTTCTAGACTTTTATCATTATAAAGATATTTTCTCAGTAGCAGGGTGGTTTCATAATAATTTTAATAATAAAATGTGAAGTATGAAAAAGAGAGATTAATAAAAAAAAAAGTTCAGGTAAGCTTTTATTTCGTAAAGCGGAAAACATTTTATATCGAAATTGGAGAATTAAAACAAAAATTGTAAACGTTTGATGAATTGAAAACATTGCAGCAAAAAAAAATCACAGTATATATAATAAGAAAGAAAAATCCTCAATATTCTTTAAAAATCAAAATATATTATGATTAAAATTTCAGTTTATTTCAAGTATTTCATTAGTGCCTCAAGTTTTTATTTATTTATTTATTTTGACTTTCAAATTCTTGACAAAAATTATTTTCAATTTTTTTAGTACACATATAAAAAATCTTAGTGTTCTAAAAAACTCTTAGCCATCGATAAAAAAATTCTTACTTTTATGATAAAATGCAAATTATTGCAAAATTTATTTTATCAATTTTGGGGAATTATTACTGCATAAATGTTGTTTATTATTAAAAATTTTAAAAGATCTTAAAAGCTATTTTTTTTACAAAGCATTCTCTTCACATACAGCATTTATATTCGTGTAAGAATATGTTTTTAAAAAAATCTTACAAGAAAAAATATAGATAAATTTAAAATATTTTTATTCAATGTTTTATATCTAAAATATATCTTTTCTAGATACAAAACAAAATATTTGGACTCAGAATTCAAAAATATAAGCTAAATCACTATGTATAGTTTAGAAAATATAATATTATAGTTTCAACAGAAATTAATCAAAACATTAAAAATAAAATATTCGACACGAAATAAGAAGCTGAAAATCCTCACACTGTGTGAAATAAAACTTTTGAAAGTAAATGTTTCTTCGGTTTTCAAAAGAAATATTGCAAGAACAAGTGAAAGCCTGAGTTTGGATCAAAAGAGGTTAGAAAGAAAAAGAAAACTACAAGCTAGAGTTTTGGAATCGATACAAAAGATTATATCTTCCAAGGAAATGTTTTATTCAATCTGTGACAAAGAAATTCTAAAAAATTCTTGTTCAATGTACAAATTTAAGTCTTTCAAAAGCTAAAGTAGTTTTATTCTAATGAATAACACTAAAGATTTTTTAACTTTTTTTTCATTTTTTAAAAAAAAGAAAATACCTTTTTTGCAGTTTGAATTTAAATAGAATCAAGATTATTTTATTGAATGTTTTAAGTAATTTTCGTATAAATAGTGCAACAATTAAATAGAAAAATGAAATGTCAGTCTTCTGAGTCAATAAAAATCCCACAGATTAAACTCACACAACAAATGAAAAATAAATTCTTTCAAAATTATTTATAGAATGAGAAAAAAAGTTTCATAAACATTTCATTTAGAATTCGATTAGTTATTTATTTCAAATTGATCTTTTGTCTTAAAATTTTAATTAAATGAATGCGTTCAATGCCTTCATAGAGCAAATTTCGCTTTAAGTTAACTGATTATCAAATATTTTTTTAATTTAGTCAAAAATTATATTTTGATTATAAATCATGACAAATTCCTTAAATAGAAATTCAATACTCTATTTATTTGACAGAATATGTTTTCTTTTCCTCACATAAATCAAACTGATTATATTATAAACCACGTAAATGAAGCTGAATTTATTTAAAAAAATTAAAGTAATAATATTCTAGAAAATTGATAGAAAAATTTCATTGGTGTTACGCAAACTCATTTTGTGAATATTTCATCATTAAAATTAAATATTTGATATTAATTTTTTTATTTCTATATTATTTTTCATGAATACTATGACATATTTTTACATCAGTACAAAGATTAATGAGAATTTTTTTTAATTTATTCAAATACAAATATATATTTGATCTGTACATAAAAGAATAAATCTCCAATAATATATTCTTAAGATTTTATAGATATGATTATTAAATTATAATAAAAGGAATTTCTTTACATTTATTTCCTACAAATATGCAAAAGTTAAAAAAAAATTTTAGAACAAAAATAATTTGTTTGTACATTTAAGAATTAATTCATAGATTAAAAAATAATTTCATTAAGTTATTTTTATTTGCAAATTGTTTTAATTTTGTTGTTATTGCAAACAACCGAAAATATCTTATATGAATGTGTGAATTAAAAAATATTAAAACTTTCAGTTGTTTTGCAATCATACTTTCACATTTTTAAATTAAATTACAGTAAAACTTCATTGATACTGCATTTATTTTGCATAGAAAAAATATAACATATAAAATATCTTTTCAAATTTATTTCAACATTAAAAGAAATATTTTTAAGAATATATTCCCCTTTTCAATTCTTCCAAACTATTTTTTGATCGTTGACAATGTAAGCACATTTTGTAACGTTCGCAAAATATTGACTATGTATATAAAATATGGCCATCTTATTTCGATACGACTTTTGAAGGAATTCTATTTTCGCACAATTGAATTCGTCATCTTTATGCATTTGTTATTTTGTTTCCGCAGTTTGTGAGATTTAGCAGAGAAGTTGTATAAACATTTTATGCAATCATTTCTTGTAGGATTGGGATGAATAAAAATGTCGCCTGCAACTGGTGTTGACAATATTTTATGAGGCAGTAATGCTCACTTCTAAAAGGCGCTAAAAGATTTATTTGACGTAAAACGGCATGCCATAAAGCCAGATTATGGTCGTTCATATCGTATGTGGGTGTGTTACGAATATATTTTTATTAATTGGATAAACTTTAAAAATATTCGTTTCTTAATAGCATTTTGTACGAATGATAAAAGACAGGAAGTTTAATGTTATAGAATTTATTTTAATGAATAGAAATGACGAAAATGAATGGAAATGACGATCATAGATAAAATAATGATAGTTTTTATTCGTTTTGAACTCTAAATTTTGAATAAAAAATACTATTTGATTCATTTAAAGAATTTAATAAAATAAAATCGTATTTGTTTTTAAAAAATAGATACTTTATTAAATTTATTATATGTCAATAAATATTTTCTTTTTCACACTTGATAAGATTCTAATTGCAATACATTCATTACATTTTTTTTTTTTTTTTTTTTTTTTGCTTCACTGACGTTTAGAAAAAGTTATGGTCTTCTTTGATTAAAAGAACAATTGATTCCGCTCTTTAGGTGCTCTTAATTATTTTTTTCATGTTTCAATACACACAGGCGATGTAACTTATTTTTAAAATTTATTTCGTTTATTTTAAAAAAATCCTCGTTTAATAATAAATTTAGAAAAAATAACTAATTGCCAAACGTAAAACAAGAAACTTTTTCTGATCCTGTTCAACACTGATTTAACTCTCATAATTTTGTATAATTTTAAGGATTTCTATTAGTTTCAACACTATATGATTATATGTTTTTCTATATGTTAAAATTTCTACTTTTGGCATTCTCTCACATCTGTTTGCCATTTATCTATTTAGAAAAAAAAATTCATCCAGAAACTATTCGTCTATATATTTAAAATAATAAAGAAAATCATTAAAAACCAATTCCTGAGCCCAAACCGCAGGTCAGATTTCGTCAATTTTTGTTTTATAACAAAGCTTATGACTTTTAAATAAGTTGTCAATGATCGCTTGTCCTCCATTATCTTTCATTTTCGACAGAATTTAGTAAAACAGTACTGTGCATTTTTTTTATCGGAGGGAGCAGGTCAAAGTTCTCTGGGAAAATCACTGAATAGATATCGAAATTTTTTATTTCATATAAAAGTAATGACCCCTATATATGTTATTAATGACCGTCTATCTCCATCGTTACAAAGTGTTGAGATATCCTCAAAATAAAAAATTGGTAGATCCACAAGATTTAACAACATGACCGATTTTGTAAATATTGCATGCATGTTTGTAGTCACTTCTAATCATTTAGAACACTCTGATAGACGACGTCTTATTTCCATAATACAAACATTAATAATTGTAAAAAAAAATATTGAAGCACTGTATTAAATTGCGACGCTCATGACTATTGGATCATCATATGCCAATCAAGTGCCATTTGATTTATTTTAGCTAGTTTGAAATAGCATTAATCATTTTAAAAGATTGTAAAGAAATGAAATCAATTTTAGTTTTTTTTCTCTATTTAAAACCACTTTTTAAGTGATCATATTTGAAACTATTTGCCTTTAGCGACAGTTGGTTCTCCAGAAGGAAGTTTGCAAAAAATTTCAATTAAATCTTTTGTATAAATTGGTCTTAATGCCTTCCTAAGCAAAATAATTTTAACTTCTAGGTTTGATAGCCATATAACTAATGCAATTTTAGAAGCCTTACATCTTTCTGTTCATTGTGCTATGCATTTCATTAATTTTCTGTCTATATTTTTATACACTCAATCCTATCAAGGAAAAGAACATCAGTGTTCGAAAATGGACAAGCTTTAAAAACTTCTTTCATTGCTTAATTCTGAAGTTTAAAGCAACCTTAAAGTAATAATAACAAAATTTCAAAAATAATATTAAAAGCCTACCTTATGTTCTCAACATGGTATACTTACATACAAAAGTATGTTTAACATGAGAAAATAAGCCAAATTTTCATGTTTATGGCATATCTATGTTTTCTATTTATTTTTAGGGTTATTATTTGTGCGAAAAAATGAAGCTTATTAATTTATTTTATTTCTTTAAAATCATTAAAATATCGTCTGCGAATTGCAGCTATTGTACGTGTCAGAGACAAAAAAAAATTTAAGTATTTTTTTTTCCTATTTTTCAATGTTGCAATTTTCTCATGCCTACATAACACATTTAATTCGTGTTGTATAAAGTGGAAATTGCATTAAGTGAAACCAAATGTTTAACAAAATCAAATCAATGCAACGAAAAAATATTAAAACTGTAAGAAGAAAACTTAAATCTATTACGGTTTCCTATGTAAAAATCATGTTGACAGAATGCCTTGCTGTTGAAGGTATTAGAATATTTGTATTATATTATCAGAAAGCAGTGATATAGCAGAGTTCAGGTGTATTATTTTTGAAACAAAATCATCAGTATTAATAACAGAGCTGGGCTCATTTTACAGAAACATGTTTCTTCTAAGTCATCATTTCTGCTTAACTTAAACAAAGCAACAAAAATATATCAATCTCTTTAAGTGTGTGTGTATATATATATATCTTCACTTTTCCTAACATTGAAATCTTACCTTTCTGTTTACTTTATTCTCTTTACTTTTAGGGAAAGTCTTTAATGAATAACATTTGAAAAATAAGGAATCGCTTGATTTTAGAACGGAAACTAAACAAAGCAACAAAAATATATCAATCTCTTTAAGTGTGTGTGTATATATATATATCTTCACTTTTCCTAACATTGAAATCTTACCTTTCTGTTTACTTTATTCTCTTTACTTTTAGGGAAAGTCTTTAATGAATAACATTTGAAAAATAAGGAATCGCTTGATTTTAGAACGGAAAAACTGAATGCATAATTTTTCTTCGTTACCTTATTCTAGAAAGTGCCTTAAGAATAGTAATTTATCAAAACCTTTTTAGATTTGAAAGCTACAAAAACAATGAATTGAAAAATGATTATTAAAATGTTTTCATCGTAGCGTCCAATTTAACTCTATATGTTATGAAGCGAAAGCTGAAATGACTTCAGATTGTTTATAACATTGAATTTTCATCAGCATGCTTGACTTTTAAAGAATACTCTACTTTGTTTATGATAATTTATTTCATTATGAAGGACATCTAATTCATTTTGTTCGATGAGGTTGCTTTACTTTTTAGAACAAGAGAAATAAACTATTATAAAATGGATAAAATATTTTATATCTTTTATTTTTATATTTTATTAGATTATTATGTGAAGCGTTTTCAGATACCATATACTCAAAAAAATATAATTGTATAACCCTTTCTCAATACACTTGGGCAAATAAATGAACAAATAGAACAATTGCTTCTATTAGAAATTTTTTTAAATTCATGTCGGTTTGTTTCTTTTAATTTAATATTTTCGCTTTCAAAACAAGTGCTCTATTCCATTTATTTCAGAATTTTTTTTTTTCTTATTTGTATAAATTTTTTAAAAAAATTATTAATTTTTAGAAATATATTTAAACTTTCTTTATTGTCTAAAAATTCATCAGAAAAATACATGATTCTATTTCTGAAGTGAAAACTGTCAAGAAATTTCGTAAAAACATATATAGAATAAAATTGTATAAAATATATAAAATTTGGTTGAAAAATTTTAATTATTTTAATTATTTAATTCATGCAGTTTTGTGATATATTTGGATGCAAGTGGATGAATAGAAAGGATATTTAAAAAGTAAAATTAATAAATTAACAGTTATTCCATTTAAAATTTAATTAGTGTAAAAACAACAAACAAAAATTTTAATTTAAAAAAAAGGTCGAGATATTTTTTGAACATCAGAATATTATTAATTATTTTTTAAACGTTCGACCAATTATAAAGTGACTATATTCTTGAGATTATTGACAGTTATTACAAAAAAAAAATCTAATTTCTCATTTGAAACAAACACACAATCTTTTCATAAAATCTCTAGACTTTCATTTCTCATCAGGTTAGAATCGATATTTCATTTTCTAATAATATCGTTTGCTGATAAATAATCAAGAATCATTGAGAATTCATCTTTCAATGGCTTCCTAAAATTGCCTGTATTACTAAGATAAGAATACTTTTTTAAATTTTATTCCTGAAATTTCCTTTATTCTTCTAGAAGATCATTTAAATTGATCTAAATTTTTTTAAGAAGTACACTATTAAAAATAAAAGTTTATAAAATCTTATATCATTAAAAATAAAAGTTTATTTTTAATGATATAAGATTTCAACTTATTTTAAAACAGTTTTAGGGAACCGGAAATAATATCATATTTTTAAATCGTTAATTTTCTTCTTCTTTTTTTATCTATAAAGATTTACATTTCATTTAAGTGTTAAAAATTCGATAATATCATGTAATACAAAGAATCAGTTTTAGTTGTAATAGACTGCTGCAAAATAACTCAGAAGAACCTTTGGAATAGGTTCTCCACAGTTATTTTACTCTATTAACAGCTCTTCATTCCATCAATGATCAATCATCCAAGAATTCCTTAAACCTCCTATTGGACAATTATTCGATTCAGCTTTAACGGCAGGGTGACTAAAACTCTATCCATGTTTGGTCGCGTGTTTAGTAATTCATATAGCCTCCAACTATGATGTATTCGGCCGTAATCGGACTGTTAGTTTGCATGCGTCTCAGAATACCGAGTTAAGATTATGAATTCGGTAGTTTCTGTATATTTAGTCTGTTTACTGAACGATAAAGTAAAAAGAATGAAAAAAACGAAATTTTTTCAATCAAATTTCATATCAGATACCATTTAAAAAGTATGTTCAAAATTTATTGTACCTATGTCAATCAAATGTTCTCAATATTAAATTGCAATTTTCAATAAACGTCCTTTAAGGATATACATCAAAAATTTCTTTTGAGTCGATGTTGGACATTTTTTTGATTTCATTAGCTTTATTTCTTCGGTACATACTATCTGAGAGAAATGATTTTTTATTCCACCTCGTAATAAAAATAATATTTGCTTATTTAGATCAGTTTTAATTGCTGAATAGTTTTTTAAAAAAATAATTATAGTTTTGATGACTTGTACAGATTAAATGCATCTTCTATTTTCAAATGACTAAATAGGAATAAGAGTATGAATAAATATAATAAGTAAAATTGCTTATCATAATTTCCATGTATCTGAATAGTAAAGCACAGAAAAATAAATGACATAAAAATATATATATTTTATTCAATATGAAAAAATAGGTATGTTTAAAAATCTTTGCAAATATAGTACAATTTGTGAGTCCTACAAAATAATTGATAATAATATATAAGTAAAGAAAGTCGAATATTCGTTTAGAAAAAAAATATATGTTATCCATAATCGAATTATGCCAAAGTTTGAAATATATTTATAGTTTTAATGTACAACCAATCAATCATTAAATTCATTACTCTAAGTTCACTGCTTTTATGGTATTATCTTGTTCACTAACACATAGACAAACAGATAAACTCACAAATATAATTCCCAAAATGTTTTTGCATACACAAGGATATCTAAAATGCTAAAATTCATCAAATCTTCGCATCATACATTTCATTACTTTCAATGTTTTCTATATGTGAATATATGCTTTGTATTCAAAATGTCAAGATCAATAAAACAAAGAATGTAATAAATACATATTTGCCTTTTCGGAATAACAGATTATTAAAATTTATAAGTAAAGCAAATAGTAAAGAAAGCAGTTTAAAATATAACTTCAGCCCTTTATTCTGAGAGTTAATTAACTTTTTCTTCTTTCAGAAAAAAGAGGTATTTCTTTTCCGTCTGCTCATTACAAAAAATTCGTCAAAATTTCTCAATCAGTTAAGATTACAGCATTCGGTATTTCATATATACATATATAATTTATCTCCTTTTTCGCATTTCAATAGCTACTGGATAATTAATTACTATGTATTCGCAATAAATGGAATATCTCATACCTAAAAACAAGATTTTAATTTTCATTTAACTATTTCATATTTAGCAAAATAGGATTTTATATTTAAACAAATAGTAAAAACATTTTTATGGTTCTTAAATTTTGATGCATTCGTTAAAAAATTTCAAGTTGGAACTTTTTGAAACTGCAGGGGTTTAATTTCACTGTGAATTCGATAGTGATGAAATAAATTTAATTTTATATTCTTTGTTTGTTTTTTAAATGCTAAATTTTCATTAAGCGTAATTGATTTGTTTTACATGTAATATTTTCCCTTTTTTCCCCTCCGTAATATTTCTTTTTCTTTTTATTCTTATTGTGTTCTTTTTTTTTCAATTACGAGCATAAATCATTACCAAAATAAATGAATCACGATAAAATTTTAAAACTTCTTAAAATAAACTTAAATGGATTTTGTTTATCCATAAACTTTTAATAAATCCTTCATTTCTTTAAAAAATTCCTTTATTTTTTTATAAGCTTACATAGTTTACTCAAAATTCTTTGCTGGAAAATTGCTTATTGTAAATGAATATAATGGGCATCTATTCCAGATTTTATATTTAAGATACTCTTTCAAAAATATTTTTTCTTTGTTTCATTTTTCAGCAAAAAAAAAATTATAGTAAAAGTTTCTATTCAACCAGTACATTCAAAGAAAATCATTACTTTTAATATTAAAATCATGATTCTCACATTATTAAAAAATTAATCATGAAAATTAAGAATAAAAGAATAAATTAAGAAAACTCTTTAATGAAAGAATGAGCATTCAGAATGACCCGTAAACTTTTACATGCGAACTACTTTAAATGAATCCCACATTCACAATTCTATTAAAATCAAAAAACAATTAAAAGAACGTTAAATTTCTTACAATCATAAGCTTTGAAAAGTTCTTTCATTTTTTTTATTGTTTAAGTTCTTGCCATTTGAAATGTCTTTCTTATTTACAGAGTATTTTTTCATTATTTTTTCTGTCATTTAATCTTATTGATGAATAAAATTCTAAATAAAATAAACTCGAAAATTCTAGATGATTTCTAAAGGCTGATTACTTTTTCGTAAATAATCCTTTTCTAACAAAAAGAAAAATACTTGTTCTGACTCGAGAGTTTAGTGTTTCATTATTATAAGGAATAAAAAAAACCTAATTTTCACGGCATTATTCTGGGAAACAATGTTCGAATTTTTAAAACTTGATGGGAAGATAAAACGTGTCATTAGCATATTTTCGCATATTGTATATAAAATGCTTGAGTCTGTTTTTTTTTTTTGTTTTTTTTTTTGTAATGGAATGAAGCAATGTTTTATTTACAGTTAAAAAATAATTATCTTTCATCACATTTACATGAATATAAGCATTGCATTTTCTATCAATTGTTAACATAATTCTACTCATTTATTTTTGAGCAAGTAAAAAAAGTATATAAAATCAAGATTTTTTATAAACGTTGCATGATTTTAAAAATAATCATATGCATATTATTATTATTATTATTTTCAATTTGACAAATTATTATGATATATTAATTCATAGACCGAAATTTCTATTTTCTTATTTTCATGTCTAAAGTGAAATGAATTTTTCTCGCATTCTATTTCGCTGTAAGTGAATTCGGCAACTCGAACTATAATTATTCCAGTCATAAAAGGGCAAATACGCATTTAGTGTATAGGGTAGTCATTAAACCTGAGACCAGCTGGACATTTATGTCATAAATTTCCAACATATACAAATTTCACCGTGAGCTGTTTGTACCAAAGTCTGCTTGAAGCTGGAGTTTTCACTGTCAATACTCGCAGTGGTCGAATATTCGATTCTTGTACATCAGCCACTTCTACGGTATTATACAGACACTATTTAACAAGCTGCCTGACGTGTGACTTATACGCGATTCACCTATTTAATTATACCGAACTATCTATTTAATTAAATGGCTTCTTATCTAGTATAGTTTAAAGATTAAGAGGAATGATCATCTGTGTAGATAGATGGACTAAATAGCAGATTTGATTTGTGAAAATGAGCGTGTTAATAAATAAATATTTTTCGTAAATCCCCAACAATATTATATGACGTTGCAACCGAAAAGTGCTCACGTAAAACTTTTGTTTGTAATGCTTGCTTTATCTTTAAAGATTGGCAAAAATCTCTCAAAACAATCTTTATTTATATCAGTTTCTCAAAAATAATCATTAAAATCTTCATTTTTATAAGAATATCATTTAAAACTTATGGTATTAATGCGTAAGATTCCTCTTAGTATTTTGTTATAAAACCATGAGAAATATTATGCAAAAAATATATTTAGTAGTCGTAAAATATAAAAACGGCAACTCTTAAATTAACTTAAATTTTAAATCAATTATTCTGAAGAATGATTTTAAACAATTTTTGATTCACATCAGACGATAAATTATACACAAACAAAACTATTTTGTAAGATATATTTCTTTCTTATTACATACTTATAAACGGAAGAAAATCAGTTATGGCCTCGAATCTTACCGTCATATTTATATTTTTAAGAATTTTTAAAAATTCTTCACCTTTTATGAATTTTAGATATAAATTTTAATTGAAGTAAAGAACAATAAAACATATTTATTATCTTTGTTTTGGTCAAAAGATGTTAATGAATATTTTTAATCATTTACTGAGCATCACGAGAAATAATATTAAATTTCTTTTCCGTGTCGATCAAATTTTATTTTATACAAGATATCTTCAATTCACATTAACTCGAAATTTTAAAAAAAAATCAAACTAAATCCGAACTGTTAATCAGATAATTTACTAAGTAATTTTTTTTCTTAAAGCCAAGATTAATTCATTCTTCAACATAATCATTTCAAAAATTCTCCCACATATTTTCCACCCACATGTCCTCGAACATTCCAGGATCTTTAGATGCCATGGATATATATGTTCAAAGGAGTTATTTTGAAATAAAAGAATCGGTCAGTGCGGAATACTGGATGTAACAAAAAAGACATTTGGAAATGACATGTTCGAAACATGTGGAACTGTTTATCAGATAATTTACTAAGTAATTTTTTTCTTAAAGCCAAGATTAATTCATTCTTCAATATAATCCTTTCGAAAATTCTCTCAGATATTTTCCACCCACATGTCCTCAAACATTCCAGGACCTTTAGATGCCATGGATATATATGTTTCAAAGGAGTTATTTTGAAATAAAAGAGAAAAGAATGGGTCAGTGCGGAATACTGGATGCAACAAAAAAGACATTTGGAAATGACATGTCCGGAACGGTTTTCTTTTTTAGTTACAAATGGAAAGTTTCTTCAGGGCAAATATATGCATTAAGGTATTTTATTTTTGATGGAAAAATACTGGATCAGTATGAAACAACATGCCTATCCCCATTAGTAATGCAAAAACATTTCGATACTTTTACATACTTTTCATACCTCAAAGTTTGTGAATATCTCTATTTATTCATACAGTGTGAAATATTTTATTTTAAAGTATAATTCTAACTTTTTTTGTACGACATCATTATAAGAAATTTTTGGGCTTTTACAATATTATTTCGATGCCATTTGAATATATTTTTGTATAAAATTTATTTCAAATATCGAATAATACACAACGTAGATTGTAAAATAATCACTTATACAAGTATAATAAATAAACAATAAAGGGATTTTTATTTTCTATTGTGCAAAATATAAAAAGGGAAATCAACAAAATAAATTTTCCTAGAAATTAGAATTAATCATTACTTTTTAGACATTCCATTCTAAAACAGAGCTTTTTAATCATTTCCCCCTCGATGCACTTTTTTTTTATTTAAAAAATTTTGCTATGATTCTAAAATCTGGAAAATAAAAATTTACATATTAATTAATAATAAATCGAAGAAAATTCAACTTCAAATAGTCATTTAACATTCTTCTATTAAATTTTTAATCCAATATTTTTTTCTTTTTTACTATTTTACAAACATGTATTAAAGAATATGAGACGCTAAAACTACCTTAAAAGTTTTAAAGACTCGTCAAAAAGGATCTCGAATTCAATTTTAAATAGTCATTCAGAAAGTTTTGAGAAAATGCCGTTATGTCAAGATCATTTTTTTTTATTACTATTATTTTGCAAACGATTATTGAAAAATAAGAAAAAATAAAATTCCAACAAAAATCGTGACCATTCTAAGCGAAGTTTTGATCTTCAATTTCAAATATCCTCTTTTAAACCAATTATTATTTGATAAATAACCAATTAATACAAGTTTGCAAGTCCTTCAAACATGATATTGTTGGTCGCTAATAAATTATGCTAGTTATCTACAGTTAATAGAATCGCCACCATAAGGCCATTAAAGCTTATTTCCGAAAACCTATTTCAAGGAATAGCTTAAATTTAAAACGCCATGAAAAGTATTTAATATAATGCATATCATCCCTTAAAGCGCTGAAAAATGTGTGTCATTCATTCATGGCACCAATAAACTGAAGCCATGATCGAATATTTAACATTCTTTTACATCCATATCATGTTCAGAAACAGCGGAATGATTCGATTAGAATTTTGGAACTTTGATTAACGCTTCAGTCAGTTTACGATAAGCAAACGCATCATGGACGTGGAAGCAATATATGAGTAAAATAGTGTCAAAATATCTGGTTATATTTCGATCAATAGGCCAAATTTCGTCCTGTTCGATTTTTGTCATATCTGTCAAAAGAAATCGAATCTTTGATTTTATTTTGTTGTCATGACACGATATGTTGCGCAAGTTTTTCAGTGAATACCAACTAATAGATTTTTGATCGAATATTTCCGTGTGGCTTTTTTATGTGTGTGTGGAGGGGGGGGGGGGGAACGTGAAGAAAAAGTTTTTGAAAATTTTTGATCTTCCAAGACAAAATGGCAACATGTCTTAGAAACGGCATGGCACAAAATATGTATCTTGAAGGATCATAAATATAATTAAATAATTACAGCTTGTAAATATTGCTAACTGATTTCTTAAATTTACTTTCTTTAATTATTTTTTGTCTATTTAGTTTATATCTGATATTCTACTGTTTAAGACTATAAAAATGAGAAGGATTATTAGCCCTAGTAGCGCATACGTATTTTACAATATTTTATGATATTAAACAATATTCGCAATATTGTATAAAATTGTTGAATAAAGAAAAATATAATATCGCACCATGTTGTACGTTATTGTGCAATGTCTATGTGCCTGGGAATCAAATTTGTCAGGGTCAACAGTTAAAATATTTTAAAACAATTTTAATCCTTTCGATGGGCGTTTGGCATTCAATCGATATTCAAAATATTGAATCTCATGATGATTAAAATTTTGTAGAATGCCAAATGCCAAAACACATGACTAAAATGGAAAACAATTTGTTTTGTTTAATACTGTAATTTTAAAAAAAATATTTTATAATGTGTAATTTATTCATTTGATAATGGTGTTCTATTCAGTCTATCTGAATAGATATTCAATATGTATTCATTGTAAAAAATGTACTAATTAGATCAAATTAACAGTAAAATTTAGAGAGAAAGAATTATTTCGACCTCTTGAAGAGTTTTTGCTAATTCAATACTCTGCAAAAGATGACAAAATGTATAATCAAACTTTAAGCATATCCTTTGTGCAAATCAATGAAAATTAAAATTATATTTCGTTATATTTTTAAAAAAATTCACATAAGTCCTTTGTACAGATATAAGACTAAAAAGCTTTTTTAGAAAAAAAATAATACTTTGAAATAGATTGGTGTTTTAAGGACTGTTTTTGCAGACGAAACATGCAAAAAAAACCTTGTCTATATAGAAATGAAATAGAATTTAATTACCATTCAGACATCATAGTTAAAAACACGTGATTTAATCCAAGCCATTCATTGTATTTGCTTTCAAAGCATTCAAGTATCATAGAAATATAACCTTGATAATGTTTTCTTTTTCTCTCTTTTTTTCAGCCATCACTTTAGAAGAAAGCTGTCATTTGTGTAATAGGAAGAAAAGAAGAACTTACCAGTGAAATGGCGAGAAGACAAGTTCTTACAAAATTATTGTCAGAGAACTTATTTCTGCTGGACTAAGAATCAAGAACAATTTCTTTCATTTTTCTTCTGTCGTCTGAAATCAAATAAACACTGTTCTAGAACTTGGATGCTTTTCTTCTCATCTGTTTAATGTATTATTGTATTGCCCCCTTGTGTCACTACTCATTGTTCTGTGTCTATTTGTATAGTTTTGTTGCAAAATTAAAGACCAAATATTTAAAATTAAAACGAGTCTTCTGAAATCCAATGTGTGCTATATTTATGCTCATTTAATATTTATTTATAATGGTAAGTCTCGAAAAATAAATAAAATAATTTTGATCGATAAATTAATAAGGTAAATAAAACTGGAACAAAAGTTAATTTCACCCAACCATTTTTTTTCATTTTGGATTTAGCTTTCATCGTAATAAAAATAGTAATAAGCAATTAAAACTCTAAAGAATGAAATGACCGATTTCTTTTCTGACCCAATGAGAGTCTGACTCACGCATCGAATTAGTGAATATTTAATTTTAAATTTGCAATTAAGTGAAAGTATTAAGAAATTTAAAATGTAAAAATCATTCAAAAATGCTTCAACAACTTTATATTATTATAAAAACTAGCCGCCTTTGGCGACCAGCCGGTTCGCCAATCTTAATGTTCGTTAAAATTTTAATAATTAAATATTTTATGCAATTTCTACTTTAATAGCTTCTTCATCAAAATATTTTAAAACTTCAAATTTTGATTATTATATAATTCATTCATAATATTATAAAGGCCTTCAGTCATAACGTAATATGTATCTCTCTCATTTTCTGTTAGCACCCGTAGAATTTATGCTTTAAATTAAAGTGGAAAGAATTTATCTTCAATTAATATAATAATATTTTTTACTGAAACAAAGCATTTTTTTATAATCTGATTACTGAAAATAGAGTCACTAAGCGTTTAAACTTTATGGGCACTAAAGAATATCTTTTTAAATTTATGTAATATCTCAAGAGTTGGTCAACAAAATTTTCTTAGATTCATTATGAGCAGATCGATTAATTAACAATGTTTAAATTTAAATGCATCAAACACTAAGAAAATAAAACGAATCGTTTAAAATAAACGGTTGAAAACAGGTTTTAAAAAACTACTTAAAAAACTACTTAATTAATTAATTGAAGATTAATTCTTTCCACTTTAATTTAAAGCATAAATTCTACGAGGTGTAACAGAAAATTAGAGAGATACATATTACGTTATAACTGAAGGCCTTTATAATATTATGAATGAATTATATGACAATCAAAATTTGAAGTTTTAAAATATTTTGATGAAGAATCTATTAAAGTAGGAATTTCATAAAATATTTAATTATTAAAATTTTAACGAACATTAAGATTGGCGAACCGGCTGGTCGCCAAAGGCTTCTAGTATACAATAAACTAACATTCAATGGTACGACCGCCAACCTCAGTAGATTTAGAATTGGAATTCAATCGAGAAGGATGATTAAAAAATTCATTCAACCACTGAAAAGGAATTTTTAATTCAAAGTGAATTTTTAAAAAATCAAAATCAGTTATTCCACATGCAACAGACCATCCCTACGCACTTATTTAATAATTTATGCTCTTGACATTCATTATTCATTTGATACATGTAAGTTTCATCCGCTCCCTCTCCAAATTTATTACATTATTATTAATTTAGTTCGTCTCCCCTGCTGGGTCAGGTTTAAAAATCTCTGCAAATATATACATAATTTTTATCGAATGTGTTTATAAATTTTATTTATTCTTTTATTTATATACATGTATGTTTATTAATTTCTCATTTTCAGTAATATTAAGAAAATTTTGTTTATGTTTTTTTTTTTTTTTTACTATCCCTGTTGCTTTGCATTTATAAATTTTTGTTACCTTATTTTTATTAACCCTTCATGGGTGTAGATTGTATCTACAAAGCTTTTTCTACCCTCCAACATGTGTCAGCTTTACATCCTTTGGTTAAGCACGAGGAATAAAAAATAGTTTTATAATGCACACTTTTCAGCGGTAATGGAGGAATTGCGAACACATCACGGTTTTTCGCCCACCTTGACAGTTGAAATTGCAATTCTACCAAAGACGCCCTCTGTAAATTCCACAGGTGTTTCATATCCTACATTCTTGAAGCATTCTCACAAAAGTGTGATATATATGAATTACCATTGCTTATATTTTCTCTCAACCTATCGTTTTCAGTATTTTATATCCTCTGCCACCTTCAATTTTACCTCCAATCCGATAATCGATTTGAAATTTAATCGATTTGAAACTAAGTATACACTGTCAATTCTCCATTCTTGGTCTATCTTTTATTATTATTATTATTTAGTGAATAGTAAGAAAATACAATTCCTCCTATGTAGCCTATAGGATTATATAAAATCAATACATTTCTTTTAATCACTGCTTATTAATCCATATTACAAAGAATTTTTTATTCGAATAAGAAAATTAGGAAATTCCAATTCAAAACAGGTGGCTTGTGTTTCCCTTTTTTCTTATTTTCAAAAGTATTTGAAAAGCAAATTTATTTAATCGATTATATTTGTTTTGATTTAAGAATAGGATCTGGTCAACAAAGTTATTTTTTATGATTTCCCGCCAAATTTGGTCATTTTAAATACTTATGGCCATCCAAGTTTTAGAGAGTTTTAGGTGGCTTATACGATTTTAGCCTCTTTATAGAAAATCTTGTCTGACCTCTAGCCCTGTTGTCTTACACTGTGCAATAACGTCACTAGTTTTTCTTTCAAAGCGAAGGTTGCGTTTACGTTTGTCATGTGACCGTTTCCTTCCACCTCCACTGAATCAGCAAGGAGAAATAGCGTGCACGAATATTCTTAAAAAGAAATTCAAAAATTCGCAGCAAAAACAGGAATAGATTATGGCATAATAAAATAAAAAAAAGTGCAATTGAAAAGGATTGTGCAATTACACAATAAATAATATAAATTCGTTTAATTATATTTCAGATCGTAAGCAAAGTTACTAATATATTAACAAGACAGAAATGAGATTACCCTAACAAAAAGGCTTTCCTTTCATTTAGTTGTTCTAACTAATTAGCAATAATAATTATGTATAAGAATTCTTACTTCTTTTATTTCGACTAGTTTCACCTGTTACATTGGGATACAAATCAGAATCCATTTAGAATCAGAACTTCAAACAGTTTTCTTGAATATATATTTCATTATTCACTACGGACCATCGGGAATTCTATGAAAACAGACGATTATTTGCAGCAAATCTTAGATGAAGCATTCGTGATGAGTAGAATTATTCTTCTCATGAATATTCATTCCTAAATCAAAATTTATGTTAATCGCATTCGTTTCCAAAGTAGACGAATCTTCGAATGCTGTTCTGAACCGCTTGATTGTTTTCTTCGAACATTTTATTAGTGAATAAAAGATCTCGTGAGCTCAAAAAATGCGTGACGGTTAATTAAAAGCATTTTGCTTCAAAATGTTCGTTGGTTTCAGTTTCAGTGTCAAGTGTTACGTGTTTTAAAGTTTATTTTTAAAAAAGAAATATTCATTTTTTGTGAAATACTTAAATGAGTCATTAACTGCGCTAAAAAACACGAAACAGAATGATTTTTAATTAAAACGTTTGGTACTTTAATTTTATTGAATCGTTTGCCAAAGGTCAAAGGTGAAAAACATTTAGAATTGCTTAAAAGCATGCAATTTTAAAATCATTGATTATTTTATTGATATTCTGTAAAATTATTCTAATCGTACATAATTTGTACGGACTTATTGATGATGATTATAGACGATGATTTGGCTTATTCGTACATAATTTGTATTTGGATATTACTTTTTTTATCTTGAATAACAGTTTTACTATTAAAATTATGGCAATCAAAATTAAAACAAAATATTACTCCCTTCAAATTATTTATCTGCATTTTCATATTAAAATTAAAAGCTTGATTTTCAAAATTCTTTAGCATTTATTATTTATTTCAAAATAAATGGAAACATTTAAAATTATATTCAATGATTTTATATAGTATATTAAGTAGATTTTCTATAGTATATGATTTTATATAGTAGTGGCAATTTCACATGAAATATTACTAAAAGGAGTACGCTATTTCCTTTAAAATTATCTTTCGCTTTATGTCGTGGTTATTTCCATGAGATCAGGGTCTTAAGAAGAAATTTTGAGGCCTTGGATCAAATGATGTTTTATCATTTCTTTCACCTTTAACCTCACTTTTTTTTCTAATTACAGCAGATAATTTTCTGGATGATTAAAGTAGCTTCATACACTCCAATTAAAGGAAAAAAATTCTATAAATGCTTTGTTACGTTCTATTATGATATTTTATTCCTATTTAATCCTGATAGATTAAAAAAAAGGAATCCGAAATTTTTGGATTCCTTCATAAGATTGCATTACCTTCATTAATTACCTTCATAATAATAATTAATAATTACCTTATTACTAATAATTACCTTAATAATTACACCTTAATAATTACCTTCATAAGATTGCATAAAACTTATGCAATCTTATGAAGGTAAAAAAAGGGACTATAATAAACTGTTCAGCATACTTTGTTTTTACTCTTTAATTGCACCAAAGCATTCTCTTAGGTACTGCCTTTTTCCATCGTATTTTCTGGCAACTCCTAACTTCGTCCAGGGGCATTTCTATTTAAGCCAGTCTGAATACTAGTATTATCTGATAACTGGTTTGTGATTAGTCGACGAAATCATTTTTATTCTAAACTTTATTTCTAATTAGATAAAAATGAATTTAGAGCCTTGAAAAGTGAAAATATATATACAATTAGCAATGTTTAATTTTTCAGGTTTTTTAAAAAAAGATATATAATCTTCAATACCCTTGACATATTTTTCTTCTTTTATTAAAATGCCTCTTTAAATTCGAGAACCAGGGACACTATCCTGCTTGACTGGATGGTATTTGAGACCCTGCAGAAATTTTTCATTACTTCCTTTATTCCAACAATATGTTTCTATGAACATCCACAAATAATATTTCAAAAACTTTTTATACTTGTAAATAAATGTTTTCAAGCAATAAGAAAACAAAATCTTAGATGGCAATCTTTTTTTGGAGATTAATTCTTGGCAAGCGATTAATAGTACCCAAAAAACGACTTTGTGTTTTAAAAACATTTTTCTTCAATGATCAAAATCAAAATTTGACACAAAAATGCACTAGTAGTTGTAAAAATCCCATACTTAATTTGTTATATTTAAGTCGTTACGTTTTTGAGTTCTCGCGTTTACATGTTTCTGAAAGTACAGACCAAACGACGGTCAATTCCTTGTTGCCTTTGGCTCAAAATTTGATATGTGCCTATAGATGTTAAGTCTGTGCACCGAATTTGATCTATCTGGCCAAATTGGTTTTGTAATTATCGTGTTAATTTATATTCAAACAGTCTGATAGATGGATTTCCTCTTATCGGATTTTACTCAAAATTTCATAGAAATCTGCAAATTTGATGTAAATATCAAATTCCGAATTACAACCGTTTAGCTCAAAGCCTTTTTGAGTTATCATTGTCGCAGACAGAGAGACATTTACCAAAAATATGTTTTTCGAACTCAGAGTAGTCTAAAATGTGAAGATGCGTCAAAATCTTGAACTCGAAATTTTTTTTTTTTTTTTGACGGTTACTATACTTTCTCTGTACTTCATATAAGGTAAAACACAAACTAATTGATTTAACACCTATTAGGTTCGCCTGGAATATAAGTTGTGTTTATTCTGTATTAATTATAAATTGCTTTTAATAATATGAGTTAGTGTGTTTGTGTACGAAAACAGATCAGTTATCTTTGTCACAAACAAATAGACAGACGAACATTTTCTGAAAATGTGTTTTTCTAACTCAGGGTTTAAAACGTGGAGATTAGCCAAAATTTCAAATTCGAATTTTTTGACGATTATTGCACTTTCTCTATACTACGTATACGAGAAAGTAAAAAATTTGTTTTGCACCATTTCATAAGAATTGTCTTTTCGATGATACCGATTTAATAATCGTACACATTTTTACTAAATTTTGGAATTTTTTTACGTAATTTTCAGCAAAAGATTATACTGTTACAATGATAAAGATATATAACATCATGTGTTTTTTTTCGATTTTTGAAAGTTAGGAAAGAAAGACTCTGCTTAACATCTGTTAAGAGACAAACTGTTTGTCTAAGACAAACAAAAAAAAAGTGCTTATAAAACTGCTAAATATGTTTAATATAACTGCGATGTTAATGGGGCTGAAGAAGAAAAACCAAGATGGTTCCTTTAGAAAATTCATGAACATAATAAAAAGAACACATGTAAGTCATTTAAAATAACACAGTTTTAGTGTCTAACAGTTTGATGGAGTCATGACCATTAAGTTAAATCTATGCGATTTAACTGGCATGAAATATTATCAATATTTTCGATTAGACAGTTTTTCGCCAATGGCGACAGTGTTTCATAAATCCTAAAGTAAAAACATAAAATTTTATAAACCTGAATTTACTCATTTATCACAGTAATTATACAAAAAATACATTTTTTATAGTTTTATCTTTTTGAAATAGGACTTTTTCAGTCACATTAACATTTGAAAAAGGAAAAATAGTTTGTGTCCAAGGAATGATTTATCGTCCAAATGGTCATTTCGATAGGAAACATCCCCAGACTCAAAAGGCTTTTAAAATCAGTTGATTGATGAATCGGGGCTTTGTTTCTCTCAACAAAACCGAGAATCTTTTTATCCTCGGCGGGAGAAATCAAAATGCATTTTCTTTTCCGTCAGATATATTCAAAGGGGCTTAAATGAACCGCCGTAAAATCAAAACCACGTCCTCTGTTTATTCTACTTTTCATCTTTTAGAAAAGGTTTGACTTTCATTCGAGAAGATCAAGTGAAATCAGGAATATTTTATTCTTTTCAATGCGGCGGAAATTTTAGAAAGAATGAAATTTTTAAATTCTTAAATAAACCTTAGGGAAAAAACGATACGTGAAATGAAGGAAGAAGTGATGATTTTTCTGTATAATAAACCGAATTTTTTTAAGTTAATAAATCACTATTTGCAAACGATAAAGATACTCTGTGAAATAAAAAAAGACATCGAAATAGATTATGCGCATGCGCATCATAAATTCTATCACCTACTTTGACCAATCAATGCGGATAATTTAATGTTTCTAAAATAACTAAAAAAAATAAAAATTTGGTTTTTAAAATTATTTTTAATTTATTTCTAATTCCTTTGACGATGGAAATATGTTTGTTTTCTTATAATTTATTTTCTCATTTAGGAGATAAATAAAGGAAAGATACTGCAACCGTTAAAAACTTTTGACTTTAACACTTTCAACGCTACCGACGAGATATCTCGTCTTTCAGATTCTTCCAATTACAGGTTTCTGTGGGCTAAAATTTGTGATAAAAAAAGTAAAGGTATTCTTCAGATATGTATTAGGAAATTCAACTTATCTAAACTGGCATAAGAGACAAATTTTAGCCGACAGAAACCTGTAATTGGAAGTATCTGAAAGACGAGATATCTCGTCGGTAGCTTTGAAAGTGCTGAGAGTTTGGATAATTTCGACTTTTTACACCATCCTGAGTCTGAAAATTCCTTTTCGGAATTCAGTTCCATTTATTTGAAACATGATAACTCGAAAATGAATACTGTCTGTCAATCAATGTGTAGATATACAAGCAATTTGAAAGAAAGCATGATAAGCTTTATAAATAAAAAAGTGCATCTACTTTTACATCAAATTTAAAATTTATCTATTGTGATAAAGAAAAACAGTATTGGGAATGCCGTCATATGATAAAAGATATCAATTTATCGATAAATATCTATTACATCTCTATCCAAATTATCTCCTCCGCTGCAACGTTCATCTGTCAATTTTTTTCAGCTTTCAAATTGCACTTTAAAGAGGTTTTGGAAAAACATCTTTATCGAATTTTCGTTTAGCGTTATAGCAAATTTTCTTTTATTATATCAATAGATTGGAAACGGTGGTCACGAAGAAGCACTTTAAGAAAGTGAAAAAGGGAAAAAAATCACATGGTAGCATATTTAGAGAATATGTATCTTTTACAGCCATATTTGTTGCTTTTTTTAATAAAAATTCACGAATAACAACGACATTCTGAGAAGGTACGTTGTGGTAATGCATAATTTGTCTCAAGATAATTTTGGTCGTTTTTGATGTAAAGATTGGATTAATTACAGCCATTGTTAAAAACAGCCACAAAACACCAATAAACTGATAGATATATTGATGATTAGACGAAGTAGATTATTAGTCAACAAATTATTAATCTATGACGGATTTTGTAAGCTTCTATAAATATTTCATATAACTAAAATACTTTTGTTATGTGTCAGCAGATGGATCTTGTAGCATTTGGACGCGCATGTTTATTTTTAGGTGGACTTATTCAACATTACGCCACAGTGGTGATGATTTCAAGCAAGCGTTAATCTCATCAGCGTACGTTTAACGTGGAATGACAGGAAGTGTTCGTCTGAAATCCCCTGAAAGAAGTAACAGAGTGCCGCCGAGTGTTGTTGTTTTATATATATATATATATATTTGAGTGTTTTGTTCAACGCCTCAAGAGAATGTTTGTGTGCCATAGTATATAGGTATTTTTTGATGCCAAATAAAAAAATACAAAAAAAAAAAAAAATTGTCAAAAAAATAGAAAAACAATTCTGGACAGGGACGCCCTAATCCTGGCGTTTAGTTAGTGTTATGAAATATACTTTACGACCTATTCTCATACTTACCAAATACACATAAAAAAATTTCATAAAAATCGGTCGAACCGTTTCGGAGGAGTACGTACATAAACACCGTGACTGAAGATTTTTATATATTAGATATATATCTGTATTCGTGTATGTGTATGTGTGTGTGCTTACATGTGTGTGTGAAAAGATATTTCTTAATCCAACTTAAACTCGAATTAATCTCCTAATTTTTATCTTAATTTAGCCCATATTAACATCATTCTAAATTGTTCTCATATTGCCTGATTCTATTCCACTTTTTTATTTTATTAATTCCACACGCGCTCTTTGAAGCTGCTAATCTCAATATTTTTTCACGTTCTGAACAAAGAGATGAAAATCCTTAATGCCTACCACATTCTTTTAAAGCTTCCTAAGACAAAATTTCCCTTTCCTAAGACAACATGTGTCAAAGAAATCCCTCTCGCTAGCCAAATTTACTCTAGATCTAATGGTTTGCCCTATACAGACAGTATACACACACACTGACTCATACTATTAGAAGTAATTTATATTTTGTACAAATTAATCACAACCTATATTCCTGTCGGACCAAATAGATATTAAATCTGCTAATTTTTACTTTCTCGTATACGAAGAACAAAGAAAGCATACAAATCGTCCAAAATTCGAATTCAAGATTTTGACGAAAATATACGTTTTAGACTACCCTGAGTTGGAAAAATACATTTTTGGAAAATTTCCGTCTGTCTATCTATGTCAAAGATAACTCAAAAAGGAATGAAAATTGGTATACGGTATTTATACCGAATTTGCAAATTTCTTTCAAACTTTAGGCAAAATCCGTTCAGAGCAGGTCTGTCTGTCCGGCAAGTCTGCGCGACAACTACAAAGCGAAGAGTTTAGTTTAGTTATTTTAACGTCCCGTTTTAAAGCAACACTAAGGGTATTTTGGGACGGACCTCGTAATTTTGACCCGCGGTCAGAAGACGACACCTGAGCTGGCATCCCCCTCTCCACACCACACCAGAGGGAGGACGTTTGGCATGACGGATTTAATGTGCAACAGACCCCCTTACACGACGGTTCTTCTGTGGAATCGGGTCTCGAACCTGAAACCTTACGGCTCACAAGCCGAGACCTTACCACCAGGCCACCACGACCTCACGAAGCGTACAGAGCTAGATCAATACAATTCAATACACAGAGTTAACATCTTTAGTATAGATGACTAAAGTTTGAACGGAATCCAACAAGGGGTTGACCGTCTGTACCTTCAGAAATACGTAAACACGATAACTCAAAAATGCAATGACTTAAATATTTCAAATTTTGTGCTTGATTTTGGGCCTTTAAATGTAGTTCCATATCAAATTTTGATTTCAATCGGTTGGGAAGAACACGTCTGAAAGAAAAATTCTATTTTAGAACATTTTTGCTCTCGGGAAAGGGATTAATCAACAAAACACTGGCCAAGGATCACACGATAGATTCATGTAAAAATGCCAGATTCACTCCAAAGGTTGATATTTCGTAACTATTGCACACCAATGCTATGCAAGGTGTTCACTGAAATGATATCTTTATTAGTGAATATGCGAGAAAGTTTTAGCGAGACCACTCTCGTTTGTTTATAATTGCTTTCATTCAATTGAATTGGAAACAAAATGCACCAATTCAAAACGATTTTTTTACCACTTTTGAGGATTCAGAGAAATTATTCAATTCAGACTTCGCAATCGAATCAGAATTCTTATACTCTAGGAATAATAACCGACTAACTTATCGTATGTTTGTATAAGGACTCGATAGTTCTATTAATACAGCAATTAAAAAAGCAGTATCTAATAAAAATCCCATCGATCGTCTGTGGTTTTCAATTAATATGTCTAATTTGCAGATTGTCTAAGACTAAAACGAATCTCCTTTTCGTAAAATTTTTCATTTCAATGCAAATTTCTGTCAATAAGATCTTTTGCCTAATTACTTCTAGACTTTTTTTAGAAACTTTCTACTGTAATTGAATACTTCGATTTAATTAAAGAGCTTTTTTTTATATAAATTCGTGGATATTTATTTAAAGTGCTCTGTAGAAATATCTTTTAACCTTTAAATTGAAATTAAAGATTTAATAAATTTAGAGCATTTAATTATAATCGGTTAATTGATTATTTTTATTCTTTCGATTAGAAAGTTTGTGATGTATATTCATGAAACGATATCACCTCAGGTAGTAATTTTTTTATTGGTTTATATTAAAAGATAACTTTTAACAAATGTAAATTCGTTGAAGGAAATTTCATAATACAGAGAGGGGAGGGGAGGGATGTTAATTACACTGTATGAAGAATAAAATAAGATAATAAAATATTTATTTAACATCTGTTTGTGACTTCTCAGAACATTTAATTCCATTGCTTTCATAAGCTACTTATTCCCAGGATATTGCTTCATGTAATTATTTTCCCTCGAATTCAGAATTTTCTTGAAGAAGGGATGATTTTTAAATTCCGAAAAACTGCTTTGAACACCGACGGGGATGGGGAGATGTAGTATAGAAAAGTTCTGTCTATCTTTAATAATAATAGAGATAAATGTTTTGTCTATAAAGTTCTAAAGTTCTGTCTATATTTATTATCTTTAATAATAATACAGATAAATGTGTGTGTGTGTATGTGTGTGTGTGTGCGTGTGTGTGTGTGTGCGTGTGTGTGTGCGTGTGTGTGCGCGTGCGCGTGTGTGTGTGTGCGTGTGTGTTAGAATTTTAGTTAAAAATTAAGCTAGATTTTGATTTTTTTATGTGATAGCTTCCGAAAAAATTACCGCACAAAAATGATTTTCACACAGTTTTTAAGTCCATAAATGGTCTTTTGGCCCATAATTAGTTTATATAAAATTCCTTAGTCTACATTTAAATAACTTTTAAACATATTTTAAATTATATTTTCATTGTTATGAATGAAAACTAAAACATTTTCCTGTTTCATCAATTATTTGATCGGGGGATTTTCTTCTGTTGTTGAAAGTTCAGGAAGGATTATGTTTAACATATGTTTAGTTTATAAGACGAATAGCCAGCAGGAGTAGGGTTATCCCCCCCCCGCAAAATATTATGAACTTCTAGTAAAGCAGACAACGCCTTACATGAAATTGGCGTACAATTATTACGAAATCTTAACTTTTGACGTGAATTTAGCATTTTTATTGAATCTATAATATAATCCTTGGCGAGTGTTTTGGCGATTAATCCCTGGCATACGGTTATTATCCTAAAGTCGAATTTTGATTTAAATGAGTTTTTTCCAGCGATTGAGGCCAAATTTTTATTCAAAAACAATTGACTGACTCGTAAAATGCTCCAATAAGCGCGATGAAGGAAAGCGACATTTCATTCCACAAGAAAAACACAAGACAAAAGTAACAAAATACAGCCAAAATGTACAAAGAGACAATATTTGCAGAAATCAGCCAGAAATCATTTACATGCCAAATTCGATATATTTTGCATTTTTGAATTATCGCATTTTCATGCTTCTGAAAGCTGTAATTGGTTTGGATTGTACCCTTTGTTAGATTTGATTCAAAATTTGTCAAGTGTCTACACTATAGATATTAAATCTATGTGCTTAATTTCATCTATCTAGATCTCTTAGTTTTGTGATTGTCGTGTTCACTTATATTCGAACAGCGCCGGATAGCCAGACTTCCTCTAAATAGATTTTGCTCGCAATTCGACAGAAATCTTCGAATGTGGGATAAAGACAATATCCCAAATTTCATTCCTCTAACTTAAAGTGTTTTTGAATTATCTTTGTCGTAAACATATAGACAGATAGATATTTTTTTAAATGTATTTGGAGAACATAAGGAGGTCTAAAACTTAGAGGTACGTCGAAATATCGAATTCAATTTTTTTTTCGACATTTACAATAGGTACTTTCTCTATATTTCGTACGAGAAACTAAAAAGGATGCAATCACAATGCTGCGAAAGTTAGAATAACATGAATGGGGTATTTACTTTTTAAATTACACTATGTTTTTTAGTTATATTAACGTCCCGTTTGAAGCAACACTAGGGCTATTTTGGGACGGACCTCGTAATTTTGAACCGCGGTCAGATGACGAGGACGACACCTGAGCTGGCACCCCCCTCTCCACACCACACCACACCAGCGGGAGGACGTTTGGTCTGGACGGATTTAACGTGCAACAGACCCCTTACACGACGGTTCTTCGATGGAATCGGGTCTCGAACCTGAAACCCTCCGGTTCCGAAGCCGGGACCTTACCACCAGGCCACCGCGGCCTAAATTACACTTTGATGTAATGTGATTGATCTCCATCAGAAAGCAATTAACAGATTATATGTAACACAACTAAAGTAACACAATTTTAATGTCTAGCAATTTGACGGAATCATAAACATAAAATTACGGCAAACCAATCTAACTGAAATTAAATATAAATATTACCTGAAGAGAATTAGCTGGTCGTCAAAGACGACTATGTTAGTTATAAAATAAGTTCTACAACTTTTTTTTAAATATATCAGTATACTTATTGAGTTTTTGTTCACCGTGCTTCAATGAGCTTCTCTAGTTTTTTTTTTCGTAAAAAAAGACAGCAAAATAATGCACTTTAAATATAGCGTTTCGGAAATTTAAGGGTAATTGTCTAGTGAAAAGTCCAGTATGCTCGATAATACAAGATTATTACACTTTTATTCCAAAAAAAATATATATGAAACAAGAGTAACAAAATACAGCCTAAGTACCCACAAAGACAATATTTGCAAAAATCAACAAATACACACTGACAGCAAAATATCAGGATAGCTCGCTGAATGTAGCTAGAGAGATCGCTCCACAATCAACACTTCAAAGAGAAAAGTCATTCGATTTAGTCCCTCGTCTTTTTATAGTCTCTTTGACAGGATACTGAGTTTTCGAGTTATATCTCTTAAGAGAAATATTACTATAATACTTGTATTTTCTTGAACCTCCATTTTTGTCACCAAAGCTGAAGTTCATTGACTTGGCTTCCAGTCAGCATCCGTTAAGGATTTCTGTAAATCTCCCTTTCTTACTATGTGACTAACTATGCAGGAAAACTATATTACAGATAAGTAACAATCTTTTATCTTTTGCTCTGTAAGCTTTATAAATGTTATAATTTTACCAGAGAAAATCATTCTGAATGTTTTCTCGCTTATCATATTAAAGGCAGAATTTTCTCACAGAGAGACCCTTGAGAAAAACAATGAAGCTAACATCAATAATTATAAATTTCTATAAAGACATAGACGGTTGCTCCTCTTTTAAGGCACATCTTTAAAGAGGATAATAAAAATAAATAGGTAAAAAAACAGTTCAGCTGTTAAAAAAAAAAAACTATGTGAAATTTTGAAACTATTATCCTAGCGATTTTTTTTTCAGAGAGCAACAAAAAAAAACCATTCAAACGAAAAAAATAAGGCTTCTAAGAAAAAATAAAATAAAAAAAATATTTATTGTTAAGACAGTAATTATTAATTTTTAAGTTATTTGAAGTTATAACAGCAATTTTTTGTGCATACATTTCTAACTGCTTTCTCAACAAAGTTAATCTTAGTAGGCTAATCCTCTTCCCTATCGCATTTATTATAAAATCTTTTCATCCTTGCTCCCTTAATATTTACTGAATTAATTAGATATTTTGTATCCTTTTAAGTAATAAAATATGGCCAATTAATTTTTTTAAGTTTCTTGTAATGCATCCTCATTCTTTCGAGAATTCGTTTTGTATTGTTTCAATATTAAGATATGTTGACAAAAAAAAAAGAGATCCTAATTTCAATTTTTTTATGTATTTTCTAAGTATGCTTGGCTTTTTTTATTTGTCTAAAAGAATCTCTGTTTATTCTTTCCACACCTGGGAAAAAAATCTGGTGTAGGACAGGCAGTTTCATTCATAATTAAAGACAATAATCTTGATTATCTTCGCAATACAGCGCACTTCGTTTTTAGCCTTCTAATTAAAGTCGACTCAAGCTTAATAGAGACCCTTAGGGAATGCCCGTTTCGAGGTCTCCTAACCTTCCAGTTTCTAAAATCAAATATTTTTATATTGACTGTAACTTTAATTTTATATATGCAGTTATAAATTTTGACAACAGTAAGTTTTGACAGATTCAAAAAGCAAACGATTCATTTCGGGCCGTTTTGAAGGAAAATGGATTAAGCATGTGGCCAATAAAAAAAATTCCAATTTAAAATTCAAAAGTAATTTTAAATAAGGTAGTTGAAAAAGTGATAAATGTTTGACGTTATTCAAATGCTATTTAATTATAGAACCTTAAAATTTTTAAAATAAAAAAGACATATTTGTTAAAACTATGAAACAACGTAATATAAATCTAGAAAAAGATTATTATTTAAAAATGCTGTTAGGATATATTTAAAAAAATTTGATAGTTTTAAAGATAAAAAGAAATGATAAAGGACAGAAAATGAATAGTATGCATCGGGTACTATATACTCGCTAAGCCATTAGTCACGATGTCCAAGTTTCATTACCACAATGGAATTCTTCATAGTAAGAACAATTTACCAAATCATTTCATTATTAGATTCCATTATTAGATTAACTTATTCCATTTTTAAATTTGTTGCGGATTGGTGATGAGCGAGGGTAGAACATGGAACCTTGTGGTTCGCAGCCCAGTAACATGACCATGATACAAAAGCAATTGCTCAGGTAGCGTAGATGTTAACTGGCTTATAAGCTTTCACCACAGACTCTCTCTCCAGTGAGTCGGAGGTGAGACGAACGATATGGCTGTTGAGTGGTGATGTATTATTTATTAGCTGTTGTCTAATGGGCCTATACCCAGTTGAGTTGCGCCAAGCGTTATTGCGAGCGTGTGCGGGTGATTGGTTGCTGATGCTGTTGCGCCAAGTGAGTCTGGTGACTTTAGTTGCTGGTAGATGGCTCCACAATAGCTGTACGAAGGTTCAAGGTTCATCATCCGAGGTCACCAATGTTGCGGATTGGCAATGAGCGAGGATAGAACCTGGAACCTTGTGGTTCGCAGCCCAGTAACATGACCATGATACAAAAGCAACTGCTCAGGTAGCGTAGTTGTTAACTGTCTTATAAGCTTTCATCACAAGTTAAAGTATTTACAAACCTGTTAATGCTTATAATACAAATACTGTTAATACTTGTAATACAAATACTGTTAATGCTTGTAATACAAAGTATTACAAGTATTAACAGACAGAGATTGTTTACATAGGTATGGAGATCTTTCAAAATCTTAAGATATTTTAATTATTACGATAGTTTCTCTTTCTTTGTTTTGTCAATGAGAAGTGGAAAGCCATTTGTCTTTTATGATACCATTATATGAGAAAGCTGTCTTTGGTGACCAACTGATTCACCGGGAATATTAAGTGGGTTCAATTACAATCAAATTATAATTCTCTCAACAAAGAAGATTTAAACATCAAATTATGATAAGCTTTAAAGCCATATTATTTCATTAAAGTGCCATTAAAAGCGTAACTATCTGATTGCACAATGTCTTTTGTAGAGATGCAATTTCACTTTCAGATTATCCATGTAAATTACGTAGAAAATAAACATAACTTTATTTCCTTAGCTTTCATCAAAGTGGAAGAAAAAAAATGTGGGATCAAATATTTGGTGAAACGATGAAAACTGTTTGAATTTCATTATAAAGATGAAATCTGTTGTTAAAAATAAAATTAAAAATATTTTTAAATGCCAAAATTTAAGATAAAATTGCATGACAACTTTATTAATGTCATTAAAAAAACAGATTTCAAATTTTAATATCCCATGTTATATCCTTGTATTTAATCTCTTTATTGTGTGAATGACCCTTCTTAATGCATTTGAATGTCATTAAAAATTTGTGCTTGATTAATCTATTTCAAATTGCATGCAGTCTTTTGTGATAATGAAATTTCACTTTCGGATTCTTCAAGTAAATTGCGCAAATAAGAAACGGAAACTTTCTTTTTTAATTTTCAATAATACAAGAAAATAGCGAGATTAATTATTAGAAGAAATAATAAATAAGATTTGAATTTTATTATAACAATGTATTCTATTGTTGAGAGTTAAACAAGAATTTTTTTAAAAAATGGCCTCTTTCATTGAATAATAATGTGGGATAAATTTGGTATCATCATAACAAAAAAATTTCACATTTTTAAAATAAGGTAAAAATTAATTTTGAGCAATATTTGTAAGATCTATCGCGGTAGTCTTTCCTATACGCATAATTCCACTCTCCATATTATATCTGTATCAAATTCGATGGCGTTAGATCATGTGTTCTGCCCTACACAATGGTAACAAATGCAGCATTATATTTATTCCTTTCTTTTTTTTCTTATCAGTAAAGGTATAAATTTGCTGAAATAATCTTTGTGACTCGTAAAATTTGCATATCTTGAAAGCGAATTAAAAATTAAACGAATTAGAATTAAATCTTATTTTCTTTCATTTTGACAGATATTATGTGTTTTTCTAACTGTAGTTTCTTTACTTATACGTGTTTCCTTTTTCATCACTTGATATGTTTTTTTACTCCTCTCACTGAACCTAAGATATCAAGCAAATCTAAAAAGGAGCAAGCGCAGCCGGTAGGATTCGAACCTACGCGGGGAAACCCCAATGGATTTCGAGTCCATCGCCTTAACCACTCGGCCACGACTGCTGCATCAACTTGTTACGAAAGACAGAAAACATTTGAAATGTGTTTACAGAGAAGAAATGTGGAAATTCCTTCTTTCTCTTGTTTTATTTACTTTTGCGATTTCTTGGGTTGATAACACTCCTGATAACAATCTTCTTCGATGGAAGAGTTTCATTGTACCAGGGAAAATGAATTATCATCGCGATAAGTGCTCCGTTTATATCGAGATATGTGAAAATCCGTTTTAATACATACAGCTTTTGAAATTAGTTTTATTAATAAGTTTTATTTGATTCGATTTGTTTCTTATCTGTAAAAATCGAATTATGTAATCAATATTTCACTCACTTTTTTATGAATTTGAGTTGGAAATTTATGCAAATTTTTGTATCCTAGATGATAACACATCATTAAAAATTTTAGAACTTAATTTTCAGTAAATGATTAATTAAATTAAATATTGATTTCGCAACAGTGACGTCACCTATTAGTGAGATTGGGGGAAATATATATATCATGACAAAAAAAGGTAAAAAATAATTAAACATTTATTTTAATTCATTTCTATTAAATTACTTTAATTAAATTATTTTTTTTCAATTAAAAATTTGATTTAAATTGTTTTAAGAACTATTTTAATTAAATTATTAAAGAATCAAGAAAAAAAATTATGACTATTCGGTTGACTGATGGAACTTTGGCAATTTTTTTTTTTTTTTTCCTTAATGTAGTTTTTGGAAGATTCTTTAATTTTTCTTTCTGTTTTCAGTGGCGTTGCAAGGATAAGTGGCACTGGATGCATAATTCTTCTTTTACAAACACACAACCTCTCATAACTAACTAATTTTATAAAGGGCCTTTTTTTTTTTTTTTTTTTTTTTTACTTTGTCGTGGTTCTTTCTAAATTTAGCTCTCAGAATAACTACGTCTCCTTGTCTCGCCGCAGTTATATAATTATGATAAAGGGCATATGAGCAATAATATGGCTTCGAGCTTTGATCTTCAGCAATAGCAGATTTCGCAAGCTGCCTAGAATCTCTTTGCTGAAAGGGTCACAAGCAGGCCTCTTAAGAAAATGCTATTTGCCTAGTTGTAAAATAAATGTGTTAATAAAAAATAACAAATTTGGTAAGATAACAATGAGCGTTTCTAATGAGTAACTGAAATTTTTATTAAATAAATAAAAATGTAATAAATTACTTATTTCTATCCCTATACTAAAATATTATTTTTGTTGGAATTGTTTATATTGCTTTTAATTGATTATGTTGTATTCTATTTAAGACATCATGGAAAACCATAATCTTTAATGTTATTCTTGTTTCAAAATTATACTTTCTTTATAATCCTTCATAATAATTAATGCTGTTATCTGTACCCTTTGATTATTAATAAAACATGTACATCCCACTAACCGTTTAAAATTAGTTTAAATAGATTTTAGTAAAATCATTTTTTGGAGAGAAGTTATTTGATTATCATGTTCCAGCTTTTGGATTAAAAATCACTTAAGGGAAAAAATTTCGAACAAATTTGTCTAATTCAGAGTATAGTCTCTTCATTTGCATGAAAAATTGAAGATAAAAGATTTTTAAAAAATTCGTAACCAAAAGAGTAAAAAAAGAAGTCATTAACAATAATTATGGTTTTAAAAATTTTAACACTTTAGTCATTTGTTTATAAAACTATATGTATTTTAACAAAAATAAACACAATAAATAAATATGCTGATTATGTTTAAAATTTGTTGAATTGCGAAATTAACTTTCCCAGCCATTAAAACAAGAGTCTCATAAAGGGCATCGCCTAGGGATGTCTTCGAATGCAAATCTCAGAAATCACTTTTCTCATCTTTATCTTCTTACACTAGATATTTTTTATTGAATTTAAATTTATATGTAAGCAATTTTATGAAGGAAATTTTGATTAACTCACAAAACCTTTAATAAAAGGCACTTTTAAGAGATTTTATTTCAGTACTCCGCAAATGCAGGAAAAAGAATTCAAATTTAAAAATATTTTTTTAAAAAAATCATTAAAAAACTTTTTGAACACAATCTAAATACAATAATTGGATATTATTTAAATTATAATGTAGCACATTTTTAAGGTTATCAAACAACATAATATAAAATATGTAAAAATCGAATTGTGTAATCAATACTTCACTCACTTCTTAATGAATTTAAGTTGAAAATTTATGCAAATTTTTTGTGTCCTAGATGTATAACACACACTGCTCTCTCTCTCTCTCTGCCTTTTAAATTAAATGTTAATCGACCTTTTAAATTAAATTAAATTAAAGAATTAATATACTCAGGAAATATCGAGAAATAAATATATCGAAATTTCGAGCTCTCTATGCAGGTGCTTATTTTTCTTATACGATAATCCGATCCTGCCTATGACTGGAAACCCGGATATCTATAGCATTTTTACCGTCAGTAGCTATACCACTGCTCACAATCAACTCCTGCTCCTTTCCTTTTTACACTTCAGTTTTCATTTCCTTTTATTTTGATGATTTATTGTTTCAGTTTGTTAAATTTTAAAGCAAAATCGATGAAATGCTACATTAGTTTTCTGAAAGAAAACTAAAATAAAATTTACAGCATTTGTGGTAAAGATTCTGTTTAAAATCTTTCGTCTTTTGTCCCAAATAGCACAAGATACCCTGCAACTTTGTTATGTTGTGCCTAAGCTATTATAAATTTTTTACTTTCTCGTGTATGAAGTATACAATTAGAAAGTATTGTAACAAGAAATTCGAACTCGAAATTTTGACGATCTTTATGTTTCAGGTCTCCCTGAGTTTGAAAAATGCATTATTGGAATTATATTTAACTCTCTGTGAGCCCAATAATTAAAAAAAAAAATGCTTTAAGCTAGAAGAATGAAATTCGGTATATGAACTTTATACAAAATTTGTTGATTTCTGCCAAATTTTGAACAAAATTCATTTATAGGAATATAAGTTAGTACAATAACCTCAAAACATAAAGAACTAAATGGATAAAATTTAGTAAATAGATTTAACATCTAAAATGTAGATACGTGTCAAATTTGGAACTAAATTCGTCAAGAGGTTTGGCAACCTGTCGGTATTTTCTTTTACACATATTTAAACGCGATAACTCAAAACCGTACTAGCTTAGGTTAATGAAATTTGGTTCGCAGTTTTAGCATTCAAAGTGTAGATCTTAATCACATTTTGAGTCGTATCTATCAAAAGGTCGATTTCTGTGGCATTATATTTTCCAAAAATATGTAAATGCGATAGCTCAAAAACATGCTGATTTAAATATATGAAGTTTGGCATATTTGGTCTAAGATCAATTGACTTATATTGTAGCTATGGGTCAGTTTTCGTTTCAATTGGTTGGATAAAATGCTTCCAAAATATATATTTGGTTTTCTAGCACTGCATTTCAGGGATTAATTATCAAAAGATCTAACTCAATTAAGCTCCGTTCCTAGCTATTATTCTCCATACGGTTGATAATACACAAACCATTTATTAAAAAGTATGACGGAAAGTTTCAGGAAAACTACACCCATTGATTGAAACATTGGATGAAAGCAGACAAATATTCATAATATATTGTTACGGATTTACTCTTCCGTTGGGTTCTTTTTGATTTGTTGGTCGATGAAATGAACAGTCCTTTAGTGACAGACGACGACTTTCATTAACACGAAGATGACAAATATACAGCTGAGATGAACACAGGAAACATACAGCAGCCCACTACAACAAACAGTAGTCCACAAGTAGTAATCGGTAGCAATAGCAACCACAGCACACAAAGCGGCCAGGCAGAATTCAGCAGGAGAGGAAATCTTCGTAGCTTCGCTCTACGGTCTCTCCAAACGGCTGTAATTCTCCACTCGGTCATATTTGGTAACGGAAGACTGAAAGGTTTTCTGATTTAAAAGTTTGAAAGACTATAAAGAATTGAAGACTATAAGAATTGAATAAAGAATTGAAGACTATAAGAATTGAAGAATTGAAGACTATAAGAATTGAATAAAGAATTGAAGACTATAAGAATTGAAGAATTGAATAAAGAATTGAAGACAATAAGAATTGAATAAAGAATTGAAGATTATAAGAATTGAATAAAGAATTGAAGATTGTAAGAATTGAATAATGAACTGAAAAATTGAATAAAGAATTGAAGAATTGGATAAAGAATTGAAGATTATAAGAATTGAATAAAGAATTGAAGATTGTAAGAATTGAATAATGAACTGAAAAATTGAATAAAGAATTGAAGAATTGGATAAAGAATTGAAGAATTGAATAAAGAATTGAAGACTATAAGAATTGAAAGATTATAAAATTTAGACCAGAATTTCTTTTAAAGTACATTTATTAACTGAAACAAAATAAAATTTGAATCTTTTTGAAATTGAAACTGAATTTTTTTATAAACCAGATAAATGTTTATAGAGTAATCCTTTAAGATATTATATAAATTGCAAAAAAATATTCTGTAGTATATTGTTACGAAATTTCCGGATTCGTTTGGATAGTGGAAGTTATATGGTGTAGAGAACGCTCAATCAGCAGGCGGCAGTAGAAAAAAAACAATGACGTTTATTTACACGAAGACACACAGGACAGCACAAAGACGGCAACTATATACAGCACAGAGAAGACAATTATCTTCAACCGAGACGTGCACACAACAAGACTCTACTGCAGACAGTAGCGCACAGCTTAGTTCAGCACTAGCTTGACGCCGTCACTGCTCTGCTAATCTCTGGAAGTCTCGTTCTTCACCGTCGATTCCGACTACCCTCCGGCAGCTGCAGACTGTCTCCTTTTATTGGTCTCAGGACGCGGGGCTAGAAGCCTCTCAACCAATCAGGAACTTTCGAAGCTTATCTCGGTTCTCAATGGACAGATCGGGAAAATTCTCGATGTTTCGGGTATAATCTATTTTGGCGCCAAAGTCACCAAATTCGTCGCCAAGTCGCCGAATGGTAGCCAAATTTGTCGCCAAGCTCTGGAATCTCCGACGCGACACACGAACTCCGTCCAATACAGATGACTGTAAAACAGTCTTTCTGATGATGGAAGCAACTATGCTGGGAAGCAGCATCACAGATTCGTAACAATATATAAGACTTCAATGCTGAATGATTTTCATTCCTGTACTTGCATTTTTATAAACAGGTTCTGTTTCAAAAAAAAAAGAAGTATTAGTTAAAGTTTAATTTATTTCCGTTTCAATTTAAAGTTCAAATTATAGAGAAATGACAGAAAATTAAGGGAAGAATAATTCATTAAAGCAGAATGGTGTAAGGCTTCTATAATAGTATGAGTTATATGACTATTAAAATTTGGATTTCAAAATTATTTTACTAAAGTAGCTGTTAAGAGACCAAGTGATATAAATATTTAATTGAAAATATTAGCAAGCATTAATCCTGCTGAACAAACTGGTCGTCAAAGGCGGGTAGTCAGTAAAATATAAAAAATAATCCCGAAATAATTATCTTTTATTCAAATTCCGTTAAAATAACATAATTCATTGAATACTAGTACTTCTGATGAATTTGCGAGATGTCTTTCCGGTCCACAATTGTCTGCAAAGTTTTAAATACAAGTTTAATTATAGCCTCAATAATCGATATTATTATCTCATTGATAAGCACTTTTGCAAGAATTTTGAATTGGTGATACATCCTTTACTTCACTAATATTTCCAAGCAATTTTATAACTATGTCGTGAACGATAATTCTCGTAGGTTTTCTTTGTTCTTTTTTATATTATTTCGCAATTCTTTTTTCCAATCATTTTCATTATCATCTTTATTCTAAAATTTCAGATTCTGTTCGTTTCAGGATCGTGCGATTAGCACTTTCGAAGATTGTACTTCGCTAAGGGTTGATATGCGGAAAGATGAGCAGTTGTTAAGTCTCCCAACTCCGCAATTAATCTGAATTCATCTTAGTGCTAAATGTAAAAATCTCCTCCTTTTATCTATCATCTCACCCCTTTTTTGACTAAATAAACTCCTCCTGAAACATGCGCAAAACCGCAGAGCTCTCGAATGAGAAACTGAACCGTAGATTATGAAATTACAGATATACATATTACTATTACTAGACATAGAGATAATTATCAGCTATTATTAATACTAAACGTGGTTATATTAATGCCAATTTTTATCATATTGACTACATATATAGTTATATTCAAATACCCGATTCACTTGATATTAACTCCTCTACAGAATACAATTCACTATCACTTATTAGATCTTCATCCCTTGTCGATTCTTCATCAGTTGATATTTCAACTAATAATTTTACTGATTTTTTTTCATGTCGTATAAATAGCTCAAATAGCGATATATTTTCGATATTTATCTATTCTCCGTTACAGTCCTTTACAGAAACGAGAGTTGTCGCCTAGGATTTCAGAGATCAGACACATGGGTTTAAAGATTTTTATAAAAAGAGTGAAGTGAGTCGACGTTAGCAATGAATAAATGACCTGGAATACAGCTGCCATGATGCTTGAATTTTTTCGCTGAAGGGTAGATTATTTATGCAATATTTTTGCAGCCTTCGGGCCTGAGTGGTCTGACACGCTGCTGCCCAGGTTAAAAATAAATGAGATAAAAACAGCAGTTTTGACGAACACAACAGTTGTCAAAGATGTATGTAACTAAATAATGAAATTTTCATAAAATGTCCGAGGCATGTTTTATTCCATAAAAGATAAACTTTCCTATACAGCAACTTTTAATTTAATTTTAATCTCTTTTGCAAATCCTTGATACGTTTTAAAAAGCGTCAGTAAATAAATCTCCTTTTAAAAATAAACTTTTTTATTGCTGAGAAATCTTAATCCTTTACCTAAATTCGAAAATCATCCCCATTCTGGTACTTCAGAATACTGGAAAACCCGAGTTTCTGTTTTAAAAATGAGAAAAAAATCCTAACTCCTCAAAATTCGCAATGATAATTCAAAATTTTTTAAGACTTGATATACAAAAGAGAACCCCTCTAAGCTCATGGCGGGCCGCGGTGGCCTGGTGGTAAGGTCTCGGCCTCAGAAGCGGAGGGTTTCAGGTTCGAGACCCGATTCCACCGATGAACCGTCGTGTAAGGGGGTCTGTTGCACGTTAAATCCGTCAAGACCAAACGTCCTCCTGCTGGTGTGGCGTGGTGTGGAGAGGGGGGTGCTAGCTCAGGTGTCGTCCTCGTCATCTGACCGTGGTTCAAAATTACGAGGTCCGTCCCAAAATAGCCCTAGTGTTGCTTCAAACGGGACGTTAATATAACTAAACCAAACCAAACCAATCTAAGCTCATGGCTATAAACAAAGATATCCTCAGGAATTCTTTGAGAGTTCTCGAAAACTTTCCTTTGTCCCAAACCTATCTAAGTAAACGTCTTTAAGGAACAAAAAATATCCCATAGATATTAAATCAATCCCAACTTAAAGAAAAGGTGGAAACTCCAGGATATCCAGGTATCTCGGGCGCCCGCCAGAATTTCCTTGCGTAAGCATTTGAGATCTTCCTGTATTGATAGAGTTAAATATACGGAAATTTGTGTAGTTAAAATATTCATTGCAAGATTTATATATACAATATACAGATGGAGATATATTCATATACACCTCAAAGGTTGCTTGCCAACTTTGGAGACTAGTTATGCATATAGAAATAAGATATTTCTCCAATAGAATATGGGATCACTATGGAGGGGTGGGAGGTGATTTGTCAGATAATTAAGCAAAAGGAAAAGGTACAGCAGATGAAATTCGTAGGTTTGAAAAAAGCGAAACATCAGTAGCATATCTTATAAAATCTAATTAATATTTTTAAAATGCATGTAAGAAGATTGATGAAAGAATTTGTTAAAATCTTGATACGTGATAATACCTGCAAAAAGATTATTGTGATTACAAATAAAAAAAATATCTGGAAAAATTTGATTTTTGAAAAAGCCATGATTTAAATTTTCTTCTCTATTAATCAAGTTTTGGATTATCCCAGACGATTATAGTGCCAGGTAAATGGAATAATCGAGGTTTAATTATACTAGACGTCTTTGACGATCTTCGTGAGAGGCCGAAGTGGCATGGTGGTAAGGTCTCGGCTTGCGAGCCGTAGGGTTTCAGGTTCGAGACCCGATTAGACCGTGTGAGGGGGTCTGTTGCACGTTAAATCCGTCATGCCAAACGTCCTTCCGCTGGTGTGGTGTGGAGAAGGAGTGCCAGCTCAGGTGTCGTCCTCGTCATCTGACCGCGGTTCAAAATTACGAGGACCGTCCCAAAATAGCCCTAGGGTTGCTTTACAACGGGGCGTTAATATAACTAAACTAAACCATCATCGTGTTTATTGGGAATAAGGAATAGTGTAATTTAAATTGAATCTCGCATGATTTTATATTCATAGTTCCATAACAAAGTTATTCTTAAACTTCAAATTATAACTAATATTAAAGCCATATTATTTTACTAGCCTTACCTTTGCCCTATTTATTTTGTACCTGAACGTTCCTAATTGAGTCAGATCACATAAAATCAGCATCAATTATTTTATAATTATCAGAGCTATATACCTTTATAACTGTCAGCGTCAAAGGCTCTTAATTCTACATTCATTTTTTTGCACGGATAGAGACATATTCGCTTTTGTCAATAGAGATACTTATATGTTAAAGTAAAATGAAGCAGAAGAAACAAAAACCAATGGCAGTGGTCTCCCCCAACTTTCTCGCATATTGTCTAATGCAGATGTTAACCCGGAGGACACCTTGTTTAGAATTAGCATACAATAATTATGAAATATTAACCTTTGAAGTGAATTTAGCCTCTGACGTTATTGTCATCCTTGGTGAGTAACCTGGCTATTAATCCCTGGCATGGGATTAATAGTATCCGAAAACAAATTTGCGTTTGAAACGCGTTTTTTCCTTACCATCTATATACTTATAATAAAGCTCAATGTGTGTGTGTGTGTGTGTGTGTGTGTTGGCGCTCTACAGGCCAGGTCATTTGACATACAGCTATCAAATTTGGTACATGTATACCTTAGAGGTCGGAAATGTGCACCTGGGGTCCGTTTTTTTAAATTTTAATTATTAATTAAAAACTAACTTTCCCGCCAAAAAAAATCTTCCATTTTCTCCACCGCCAACTTTTCCGCCAAAAAAATCTTCCATTTTCCCCACCGCCAAATGAGTAAGGCTTCAGTTATTTTTTTCTCCCAACAGTAATGAGGCTAGGGTTAAAATTTTTCGGCGGATTATTTCAAACGATTCTGTTTATTTTCTTAATGTTTTATGCATTTAAAATGAAACATTGTTAATTAATCCATGTTTCAGATTCATTCTGAAGTACTTTTGAATTAAAATAACACAGAATAAAGGAAATTAAAAATGTATAATCTGCATAGCGTTACCCCAACTGGAGTAGAAAAATTCACGCATTTGCGTTAACGTAACTGGCGAAGAAAATTCACGCATGCGCATTGTGTTCTGACTGTTGACATGACAACCAAAGGATGATTTAAATTATTTTTAGGTTAGTTGCATGCTTTTTTAAGTAAATTGTATTTATGTTAGTTATATATTTTTTGTATATGCTTATAGTTTTAAGTACATAGTTTTTTAAGTAGTTTTTTTTAACCTGCTTTCAATGATTTAAATTATTTCTAGGTTAATTGCATGCTTTTGTAATTAAATTGTATTTATGTTAGTTATATACTTTTTTGTATATGCTTATAGTTTTAAGTACATCGTTTTTTAAGTAGTTTTTTTTAACCTGTTTTCGACCGATTATTTTAAACGATTCATTTTATTTTCTTAGTGTTTGATGCATTTAAAATTAAACATTGTTAATGAATCGATCTGTTCATGATGAATCTGAGAAATTTTTGTTGACAAATTCTTGAGATATTACATAAATTAAGAAAAATATTCTTTAGTGCCCATAAAGTTTAAACGCTCAGTGACTCTATTATCAGTAATCATAGTATTAAAAAAATGCTTTGTTTCAGTAAAAAATATTATTATATTAATTGCAGATTAATCATTTACACTTTAATTTAAAGCTTAAATTCTATGAGGGGTAACGGAAAATTAGAGAGATACATATCACGTTATGACTGAAGGCCTTTATAATATTATGAGTGAATTATACGACTATCAAAATTTGAAGTTTTAAAATATTTTGCTGAAGAATCTATTAAAGTTGGAATTGCGTAAAATATTTAATGGTACGACCGGAGTTTAACCCCCTGCTTGGCGAAATTTTTAAAAACCGCCAAAAACGGTCTTGCGAAATGTTCAAAAGCAAAAGAGCAGGGCATAATATAGATTGCCAGCTTTGGCGCGTTATCGCAACTTGGCAAAGAAGGGGGTTAAACTCCGGTGCAACCTATTTAATTATTAAAATTTAAACGAAAATTAAGATTGGCGAACCGGCTGGTCGCCAAAGGCGGCTAGTTTGAAATAAAATTTTACACAAAATGACACTTGTAGTCACAAATTCACATATTAGATTTTATATATTTAAGTCATTGCGACTTTGAGTTATCGCATTTATATGTTTCTTAAAGTACAAACCGACAAAGGTCAATCACTTGTTGGACTTGACACAAAATTTGATAGGTGTTTAGATTCTGTGATCGAATATTACAGATATGTGATCTATAGATTGCTTCTGTGCATCGAATTTTATCGATCTAGTTCTCTTCGTTTTGTAATTATCGTGTTAAATAATATTCGAACAACTGGTCAGACAGACTTCCTGTGAGCGGATTTTGCTCAAAATTTGATAGAAATCTACAAATTTGGTGCAAAGAAATTTGTCGTACCCAAATTCATTCTTCTAGATCAAAGCATTTTTTAATCATCTTTGCCACAGACAGACGGGTCTTTTATAAAAATGTGTTTTTTTGAACTCAGGGTAGACTAAAACATGGAGATTTGTCAAAATCTCGAATTTTTTTGACAACTGCTATACATTCTCTGTACTACGCATACGAGAAAGTAAAAATATTAGCACTTTAAGGTATCCAATTACGTTCGGGAGCCTTTAAAATAATAATAATAATTGAAGCAATATTTTTTATCTTCAAATGGTTTTCATGCAACATTCCCCGTTTCCCAGTTCTGATAAGACATTTGCAGCCAGCTGTGTCGTCGCTGTTACTTACTAAACTCCTCGAGATAGCCAGATGGTGGATTTTTTCACCTGAGTGGTGTCGCATCTGATCATTACAGACTACAGTGAAAGACCACATGTGGGAATTCCTCGTCCAAGAGATACTGAGAGTACCTTCAAAGAGAAAAGAGTGTCCAAACATCTGTATGCTAAATGTTTCTCATTGTGAAAGGACTATGATAAATCCATGTTCAAAAATAGTCAGTTATAAAAGGTGCATCACACAAAGAACCTTCCCACGACCGACTGGTGCCGCTGAGAGAGCATATGGCTGAACCCCGATTGGCCGAAAGAGAGCTCAAATGACCAATGTAAATTAAGAGGCGGAGACTGTCGCCGAAATAAAGTGCGGAGATTTTTTTAGGAGAAAAGAAGAAACGAATTGCAGGCAGACTGTTGGACTACGCCCACGAGTGCGGAGTTCGAGAACCAACTGAGTTTCAAGAAAACTCTTCGACTTCGACTGTTGTGTCTCCTACTACAGGTGTAAATAACTATTTATTTAACCAAGATTAGAGCAAGTTGTTCTTTTGTATATATAGGGCTGTAAAATAAAGAATTGTCTGGAAATTCTGCTTCGTTATTTGATCAGTCTAGATCAAGACATTACAAAAGACTTAATTTAGCGTACAAATTTTTTTTATATAATTTTATTATTATTTTAAATATTTGAGAAAAAAAATTTGCCACGAATTCAATCTTTTTTCAAACAATAGCAGACAAACACATATGACCGAATGACATTTTTTGGTATACATAATCATTGAGAACTAGGGACTGAAGCGAAAGTTTAAGAGTGATTGAAAACCCCTGTACATTTCCTCACCGATAGAACATGGAAGAAAAACAATCATGCCCGAACCGGGACTCGAACCCGGGAAAGGCGCGCTACTCTTATGCCAGGACGCCGGCCCAAATTTTATGTGCTTAAATCCTATAGTTCCAGTTGTGCAAAAATTAATTATCAAGTAAATGAATAATTCGAAGCAAACATTTTTATACATTCAAGAAGTATACATTTATTTCGGAATTCTTCTATATAATTTATTAATTTGTATTTAATTCGGTTAATTTGAATTAAAATTTAGTATACATGCTATTATTTATAAACATAATATTTCATTTAGAAATTTACAGTAAAGCATTTTTAGCTGTTATTTATTTACTGCAATTTAAAGTTAATTTATTGCATCCAAACAACATTAATAATTTACAATTCAATACTTTTTTCTAAAAAAGCGAAAAATTTCCTTAAAATATTCAACAACTTGTATTTTAATTCAATCAGTTATGATCGATCTTTATCTGGTACATGCAACACAATTGTAAACGAGTTTCCTGAATCTTTTCTCAAATAGGAGATTTTTTTTATCGTGTGTTAGAATAAATCACATATTTGTATTATTTTTCAAATTGTCATATCCGTCCCTTATAGAAGGAAAAAAATACTATAAAACTTGATTGGTTATAAAAAATTAAATTTCCTTTTTGAAATTACATGAAGAATATTTTGGGATGAGTCTTGTGATTTTTAATTGTGATTAAATAATGAATTAGAAATCTGCACCTTACATCAGTCTTTAACATTGTGTAAAAGCATTTTAGCTGAGAGATCAAATTATAAGTGTGCGGTGAATAGCATATAATCCAGTCAATAACTACACTACACAAGCATATGCTTTTGTATCCTGGTTTAGTTACTGGACTGCTAACCACAAGGTCCCAGGTTCTATCCTAGCCCATCACATATCACTAAAATTGCACTAATCCTTTAGTGGGATCTGTTCTCGGATCCACCATCCGCAAATCACTACAATTCATTACGGAGCTAATTTGAAAGAAACGTTGAATCTTCCTTTTATTAATAATCACTTGTAGTAACCTATGAATATAGATGCTTCAGATATTCATCTTTTAGAATTAAAGCTCGAAAATTAATTATTCGCTTTTTTATTTTAAAACCAAGTAGAAGAGAGAAAGCATGAAAAGTGCAATGCATGCAGAGCTTCGCCACTAGTGTCGCAGTTAGCTAAAAATTATGATTTTTTTCAGTACTGATCGATCATCAAAAAGATTTTGAAATAGATAAAAAAAATTACTCGGTAGAATGTATTTGATTTTTTGTAACGGCTACAGATAGTTTGTTTGTTTTCTATTTTTGGCTGCAGAATATTTTGCATTTTTCATTACTCTTTTTTCGCTATTTTCTTTGATAACTGTATTGCAACTTAGTAACTGTAACTGAAAAGTCTGGGTGTTGTCATTCGTTAAGTATCGGCTTGTTTATTTTAAGTTTAAAATATATAGAATTTTCGCTTAAAAATTATATTGTTAATTCAAGATGACATCTGAAACAAAACTCGTAAGTCATTACGAATTTTTTAAAAATATTTCCGAAGCTTTCTTCAGTCCATTGCAGTTTTACGTACAAAAAATTAAATATTTAATTCAATTCTATTGTAACGCGCTTAGTTTGAGTAGCATGAGTACATTTTTATTATTTTGAGAGCGATTATATTTGAGTTTGTTGAACAGGTCTAATTTATATGCGTAAATTTCAAAATGGACAAAAATTATAAAACTTTATTCGAATAAGTATAAACTAAATAATATCAATTATTGATATTCAGAGATGGAAATGAATCTTAGTTTTTCTCTTTGTACTGAAAACGTTTAAGTTCTAAAAATAAACTATCTATTTTGTTTCTTCTCACATTTTGTTGTAATAATCACTTTTTTTCTGAAATTTGTTAAAAAATTGCAATTTTTTTGCGAATGCATTGAAAATGCGGAACAAAACATATCGGAACTCGCATTACTTTAGATTATGTAAATATGAATATCATGCAGGTATATTAAACATATTAACCTACCTTTTAAGTATTTATTTACAGTTTAATTTCTATATGTGTGTAAAATTATTACTCTTGAATGAAGTATGCAATAGAGTTAAAGCTGTAATATCAAGTTATTCTAATTCAATCACATCCAATTTTCTTTTAAAAGTTTTCAAATACAGTAAAAGACCAGTGAACACTTTTCCTTTTCTTACGCCTTTCTTTCAACTTAAAAATCACTATTGAATGATATAATTCATATTTCTGCAAATGTGGATCACAGAAACTGTTTCATGAAATTAAGCAACTGTCATTTCAAATACAAAATTTCAATAAAGAAAATTCTGAATACTGGTGTTTAATTTTTGGCTAAAACTGAATAATATGGTACAGATTTTTTGCCATCATCAGCCAAGTTATGGCAAACACCAAAACTAATGAATATGGTTAGGTCACTACATTTGGTGAGTTATCACCATTTAAAAAGTTATAGTGTAGTATTAATACTATATTAAGACTCATGTTTATTTTCAAATATATTTATATTATATTAAAAGATTTTAATTTATCTTAATTCTTAAATCATAATAAATTTGATCTTACTCTTGATTTACATATCTAGGATAATTAAGGTTGAGCCCTCATTTCATGTTTTTCCAAATAGAAATTTAGAAATTATTTCAAGGGGTGTATGCAAACATCTAAATATATTTCCTTACCTAATATGGGCTGGAAAATTTTTTGCATTCTAAACAATTTTAATTTTCAAAGAATAGTTAAATACAGGTCCTATATTCTTGCCAAGGGAATTTTATGACATTCTTTCTTATTAAGGATAATTTGATTTTTAAAAGAAATTTGATTCTTTAAATATATTTTAAGAAGACTGAAATTTATTTGCTGTTTAAAGTTCAAGAAGTTTCTTTCCTTGGTTTAAAGATTTATTACACCTTTACTTATGCTTCCTATTTTATAAAGACATTTAAAAAGGTTAATCAAGGTTTTTATTAGATGCTTGAATTGAGCCCATAATTAATAAACAAAATGCCTGTCACTCTTTTTCTATCTGCATCTATTTCCAAAAACTTTGCAACCAAGATTGTTTCATCTTCACCTCTAGGAATTTTTTCAAAAATAAATTGAAATTTATACTCCACTTTTTAGTGTATTTGTTTAGACTTTTACTTGAACAAAAGCTACGATTGCAAATTAAACAATAGTATTACTCCATGCATCAAACTTTAATATTAGTTTTCAGTAATCTAACACATTTATGTAAGAAATCAAACTTTGTACAAAATATGAAGTACATAAAAGCAAATTAAATATGTTTGTATACCCTGTAATATTTCAGTAGTACCTCTAGTAAGTAAGTAGTCTAAGTAGTAGTAAGTAGTCTAGTGAGTACCTCTGTGTACTTATTAAGACAAGTGTTTTATCATCCAGAGTATTATAAAAGCAATTTGTATTGGTTTGAAAATAATTGACATAAAATGGAATCAAATGAATATTTTCTTGTGACTTTTTCCATTTCATTTCAAAATATGTTTGGAATTTCAAATATGCTTGGAATGAGTATATAGTATATATATAGATAGTTACTGTGATTTTGCTTTGAAGGTACATGAAATTATTAGAGAGTAACTTCAATAATTGTAAATGAAGATAAGAAATTGATTTAGTAAGCAATAAATTAGCTGAATAGAACCAATAAAAAAATCATAAACTTATGAAATATTGTGTATTCTAAACTATTGAATAAAAGCCTGAGAGATAATTTCCAGATACATTTATCAATTATAATATTACATTGTTTGAACCTATTATATCTACTATGTGGATATCTGTGACTGTTTTACTTGTTGAGTAGATATTATATCCAGAGACTTAAAATTTATGATTCACTGAGAAATAATTTTAGACAACTTCATCAAATATGAGATTTTCTTATTAATGGACTATTTTTATATTACTTTTATATAGTTTACAAATCCTGAAACACCTGGATATGTGGGATTTGCAAATCTTCCAAATCAAGTTCATCGAAAATCTGTGAAAAAAGGCTTTGAATTCACTCTGATGGTTGTTGGTAAGTACCTAGCTGTTGCATTTTACTTATGTACGGGTATTCAGTTTGCTGCTTACACTTACTTTTTACATTTTGTTTAATTTTTTATTTTCTGAAATTAGGTGAATCAGGTCTTGGAAAATCTACTTTGATCAACAGTTTATTTCTTACTGATTTGTATCCTGAGAGACATATACCTGATGCTGCAGGTAATGTTGTTCAAAAATTAATAAACAACGTTTTTAATAAATAATATGATTTATTTTTCTAAATATATATTCAGAGAATTGATTTTTTTTTTTTATTTATAACTGTAAATTTTTGAATCTATTGCAATGTTAAAAGTAGTGGATGTTAATTGTTATTTTTATAAAGTATTATTTTTTTATTTTTACAATTTGCTAATCATTGGTATCCAACTATACAAGTGTGCAGTCTCAAAGTCTTCCCTGGTACTTGCATATTAATTGCATACTAGAGATAAATCACCAAATAAGTTCCAAAAATTACACATTTTTTTTTTTTTTTTGCAACTAAAATTTGATTGTTTACTGTTGGAAAGTACCTAATACTTTTACCAACAGCATGCAGTTAATGCATAAGTATCTACTTTTTTGCAAATTAATTTATGTCCTCTTGAAAAACCCAGTTTTTTTTAAAATAGATTTACAATTGCTTTATTGTTGAAATTACACAATTGCTGTGCATTATATTGAAATTAATAAATGCTCAAATTAATGTAATTTTAAATTTTGACTCTTTATTTTTTAAAGCTTTATATATACTCAAAAATAAGTATTTTTCCTCACAGAAAAAATTAAACAAACTGTAAAGTTGGAAGCATCAACAGTTGAGATTGAAGAAAGAGGTGTGAAGTTACGTTTGACTGTTGTTGATACTCCTGGCTTTGGTGATGCTATTGATAATAGTGACAGGTAATAAGAATGAAAGTATACTTTGAAATTTAGTATGTTTAGTAGATTTTTATAAAGTCTGCAGATAGAATTAAAAATTGAAATGAAATAAAAATTACTTAATTTCTGCTTTTTTATGCCATTTTTTAATTTGTATGTATATTCTTTTTATTTTTTATTTTAATAGGTTAAGTGTTATACTTGTAAGGAAATGAATTATTTTGTAATATTTATACAAATATTGTAACCCCCCCCCCTCCATCCAAAGTGTTATCATTGTCATTTTAACATAGAGTGCAGTAGCCAAAAATAATTATCCAATTATTTAAATTTAATGAAACACACATTTCAGTTCCCATAATAAATACATACAAATACTGATATTTCATTAGTTTAATTCCAGCATTGCACACATAATGAAATAAAATGGCATTTGTAATATTCATTTTTTTAAATTTAAATTCCTAACACAAAATAATTTGCAACATTCATTTTTCTTCATCACAGAATAGCCATGCTGTGTAATAATGAAATGACCGGCATTACCTGGTTTTTCTATATTTTTTTATAGAACTAATTACATGTTAAGAATTTTTTATTGAAAAATATTTGTAGGCCTTCAAATATTTTTAAATCTTCTTTTTAAAGAGAAAAGCAGAAAATAAGAATCAAATTATTTTAGCCAGCAAACAGTTTGTCAGAGATCCTAATATAAGAAAGATTTTAGACATTTAGGTGCAAATGAGGAAAATAATTAACATTCTACCATTTTTTTTTTTTAAAAGTTTTGTAGGTTGTAAATTAAAGTATTTACCTGTAATTATATTTTATAAGAATATTAAAATCCATTAACTATAGAATTCAGTTTTTAAAAAATCTTATAGCATATCTATGTAAAATCAGTTAGAAATGAGTATAATAGAGATTAAATTTTTCTAATATAAATTTTGCATCAAAATTGAAACGAGATGATGAAAGCTTACACTTTGATTTGTATTGACAATTAATTGATACAAAAATTATTGTCAATGAAAATTTCAAAACTTCAACAAAGTAATAATGAAAGTGATAAGAAAGTAATTCGTTAACAATACATAATAAATGTAAGTAATAGTAAAGCAATATGGAATGGGTAATGATTTGTAAATTAAAAATTTGAAGTTAAAATTTCAGTGATATTTAAAATAAAATTTTCTTTTATAATTAGATATTTTATTTAAATATACAGTTTATATATTTAAAACATTTTTTTTTTTTTTTTTGATAAAAATGCTTGATATTTTTCAATAATTTGTTCATTCTTGGGATTTCCTTGTACTGTAAAATTTACAAATAACCTAATGGTAAATCTGCGATTGTTTTAACCTTGTTGTCTTTAGATTTGTACAATATGAAGTCTGCATTGAGATATCAACTAATATGTACAAAAATGTTGCAAGATATTCTTTTTTCATGTTATAATTTGAAACAAAGGATTTTAATAAATATTGTATTAATTTGTAGCATCAAAGCAAAATACCTTTTTACAATAAAAATGCTATATTTAATATACTTTCAAATTTATAATTTAATTTGTAAAATTATTCAAATATCAACCCATCATTTAGGAATTATGAGCCTAATTTAAGCTTTTTATTAAATGAAAGTTCTTACTTTTTTCAAAAGCAAAATTTCATTATTTTTTTCTCACTCAAGGCCAATTTAGAATGAAAAAAAAAAAAGGTAGACTTGTATGTTTTGTCCCAATCTTAAAGCTATAATAAGCTAGAAAAAGTAATTTTAAACTGAAAAAATTCAATTTAAAATAGTTATTTGCCAGGTTTTATTTTAAATTTTTAGCCAAGATTACTTTATTAATTATTTTTGCATGCCAAAAATTTAAAGAATTTGGTTACTCTTCTCATAAGAAAACATTCTATAAAGATTTTATTTTTATGAAGACAAATCCTTATTCAGACCATGTGTATTATGATCAACGATTTTGAACTCTGGTAAATAACATACTTAGATTTATGCTTACTGATGATATTTATATGATAGCTAAAATTGTTTATATATATATTGTAGATTTCCTTATAATTCATATTTTTTCCTTTAAATTTCCTTTTATGAAATTATAAGAAATGTTCTTTTTAAGTATGTTTTTTTTTATTTGTATGGGCAAATATTCTAATTATATTTTCTTCTTTTCAGTTTTAAATCAATTATTCAGTACATTGATGATCAGTTTGAAAGATTTTTGAGAGATGAAAGTGGCTTAAATCGAAGGAACATAAATGACAGCAGAGTCCATTGTTGTTTTTATTTTATTTCTCCTTATGGCCATGGCTTAAAACCGCTTGACATTGAATTCATGAAGCAGCTGCATGGAAAAGTAAACATTGTTCCTGTCATTGCCAAAGCAGATGCTTTGACAAAAAAGGAAATGATGCAACTCAAGAAAAGGGTATAATTTGCTTAGATTCCTTTGATTTTGCTTTTTTCTTCTAAATTTGTAAGCTGTTTCTACTGTTTATTGTTTATTTTTTTATTATAGTTATTATATTAGATTATTTGTGGTCTAATATAATTCATTCATTGTTTAAAATATTAATGCATTTCTCAATCAGTTAAAGTTATTTCAAATTCAGATTGTGTTTTCTTTAAAACAAAATCAATTAAATTATTATAAATAAGAAGCAAATTCAGTTTTTAATGAAGTGGTTTATTTTTTTCAGTCATCTCTTTAATTTAAGCAATATGTTTCACAGCTTATAAATTTTCACATTCCATGTAAACTTCATTCCAACATCAAGAAAGACAATAAAATGAACAAATACATTACCTTTCTACATATTGTTAATTTACATTTCCTGAATTTTCCTCTGTTTACAAGTTGGTGAAATAGGGGGGGGGGGGACTGTCATATGTACATTTAATTTTGAGAATAAAATCCATCAATGAATTTTAAATCTGTAAATGAAAAAGTTATTTGGACATCTCCATCTAAATATACTGACAGAATTAAGTCAAAAATTGCATGCTTATTATTTAAGACAAAAGAAAAAAAAATATTTTCAACTTTTAAATGGGGAAAGGTTAATTAAGTATTCAATAAATAGAAATTACTCAAAATTTTGCCATTTTTGTGCAGTAAATTTGGAGTCAATTACTCTTAAGATAATATTTTTATAATATCCTAAAATTGGAAATTTTTCCTTTTCAATAACACTAATTTCTTTCAGTGTAATTTTTGAATTTTTCCAAATTTTTATAAATAATTGAAAAAATGCAAACAATTTGTAGATTTTTTTTTCTGCTAAGTAACAGTAGTGAAATTTTCAATTATTCTATCTTTATATTGTTAGGTTTATTTTATTTTTAAAAATTTTTGGTACTTTTAATTGATTTTAAAAGAATTTATAAAGCTTATTTAATTAGATAGAGAACATTCTGAGATAAAAATATCCTGACATCTTAATACATTTTTTTTGTATGAATGAATAAATATTATTGTAATTGTGAAGTCTATGTAACTTTGAGTGGTCAAAATTTTAGAATAATAATTAAAAGACAATAATTAATTTAAATTTTCCATTGCTCAGATTAAAATGAAGAACTGACGCATTTTATGAATAAAGAAATGTATAGGTTTTTATTGTTGAAGAACAAGAATAAAACCAAAGAACTTTTGCCTTGACATATTAGCAGAATTTTGGAAGAACGCTGAAAGAAAAAATTTAAAAGCAGATAATGGACAAATTATATCTAGACCAGTCATTGATTTGATTTATTTTCATATTTTTTAATAATGAAAAATAAACTGTTTAATTCATTGTCTCAAAATATTTATTAAAATCCTTCTTGTATGTTTGCTAGTATGAACAAAATTTGAAGTAATTATATAACATGTATTAATAAATCATAAAGAAATTAGTTATTGGTAGTTTTTAAAAGTCATTTTGGTTCACCCAGCATTCTCATTTTAATAAAAAAATTAAGATAATGAAAATATTTTGTAAAGCATAATATTTGTGCAAAAATAGCTTTTGCATTAAAATTATTAATCTTCAAAATATTTTAATTTTAGTCAGTAACTTCATCAGCCAGTTGAAAATATGTAAATCAATCTTAAATTGAAGAAGAATTTTAATTTAACACATTTATTTGATAAGTTGAATTATATTGTGCATATGTACAGATGACTTTTTATTATTTAATGAGTGATTTTTGTACCATCAAAGTTTTTCTGCCAGATCCATAATTTGAAAAGTTTGTTTTAACTGAAAAGCTCAAATATCACGAATTTATTATTTTTTTATGTTTTACGGTTTAAAAAGAACTAGAAAGAAATGCTTGCCAAATCTTTTTTTTTTTTTTTTTTAACAAAGATTACTTTGAGAGGATGAAAGTGAATAAAACATTAAATTATACTGCTGACTTTAAAATAATTTAATTTATGTTGCTATCTATTCTTCTTTAAATTCTCAATCATTTTTGTTATTATTATCTTAAATCCATATTTGGATTTTGAAGCAAAAAATTGTAAGATAATAAATCTTTCATTTCATAAATCAATACTAAAAATGTTTTTTTTAATTCCTATTTATTTATAATATATAATTTCCTATCATTTATTTATTATATAATATAGTATTGGATATCCTGTTGCCTTGGTAAAAGTCATCTTATAAAAGATATTTGGTAGCATTGTAAAATTCAGAAAATCATTTTCCATTTCTTTTTCATAGATAATGCAAGAAATTGATGAAAATGGCATACGTATTTATCCTTTACCTGACTGTGATTCTGATGAAGATGAAGAATATAAAGAACAAGTGAAGCAATTAAAAGTAAGGTTAACATTCTTTGTTTTAGTCATTTATTGTAGTATGTTTTCTTTTATCTTTAAATGATTTGATAAATGTAAAAATAAATATATCAAAAAATATATTAATATTAATTTTTTTCTGAAATTTTGTACTTTTCATTCAGGTTTGAGTATTATTAATTGTTGTAAATGTTTTTAAAATATGTTTTGGTGTTTAAATAAATTTGTCTTGGTGAATTAACTAATATATTTATTGCTATTTTATGTGTAAGCAGATTATAAATCAAATATATTATAGCGTTTGCTTTTATCTTTTTTTATATTCAAAATTCTTTATTTTTATCATATATTCTCAATTTTCTAATAATTCAGAATTGATTGGGAAATATCATATTCCAAAATCATGCTTTAAATAGTATGAGCAACAGTATTTATGTTGTATAAAAAAATCTGTACAAATATATATATATATATATATATATATATATATATATATATTTGTACAGATTTTTTTATACAACATAAATACTGTTGCTCATACTATTTAAAGCATGATTTTGGAATATGATATTTCCCAATCAATTCTGAATTATTAGAAAATTGAGAATATATATATATATATATATATATTTGTACAGATTTTTTTATACAACATAAATACTGTTGCTCATACTATTTAAAGCATGATTTTGGAATATGATATTTCCCAATCAATTCTGAATTATTAGAAAATTGAGAATATATGATAAAAATTTTGAATATAAAAAAAGATAAAAGCAAACGCTATAATATATTTGATTTATAATCTGCTTACACATAAAATAGCAATAAATATATAAATATATAATAAATTCGGGGAATTAGAGTTTAAAAATTCGTACACTAAATGTATTATTCTAGATCTTATTAAATGTAAACTTAACATTGGAAAAAACGATTTACTTTTTAATAATAAAAATTATGTTTACAAAGAATACTGTGTGATTAAATTCTTGGATATTTACTTCGAATATCTTAAATTACCCAAAATTATACATAATAATAATATATTTTTTCCTCTTGCAGATAAAACTAATGTATCAATAGCGTTTAGTTACACTTCAACTTTAAAGAAAAAAATTTGTAATTATAATTACTATAGCAAAAATTTAGATAAAATAAATAAAACAGATTGTTACTGTAACAAGGAAAAATATAAAGATTTTATAGATATTGATAAAGGTCATATTATTACAGGTAATTTAAAAATTATTGAATCCAACTCTTTAAGAGATTTGATGGGAAGAGGAACAAAATTTAGATTAAGAGAAAAAATAAACCATAACAAAATTTTGATTTCTATTGGTAATGATTTGGATGTTTTTATTGCCAAATTATCTAGAAAATACCACTGGCCTGCTGAAGGTTTCGGGGAATGGAAAGTGAGAATTTTAAAGGAAATTAAAATAAAATTGAATACTGATTTTGACAGATCTAAAGAACGTGGGATTTATTTTAGTAAAACATTAAAAAATGAAATAAAAAATTTAAAAGAAAAATTTGTTATTACAGTAATAGATAAATCAGCAAATAATTTCTGTTTAATTTGTAAATATTATTATAAAGAACTTTTAATTAATGAATATAACTCTAATGCAACTTATATGTTAAAGAACACCGGGAAAAAGGAATTAGATAAAAGAATGCTAGCTTTCGCAAAAAAAACCAAAACTAAGACTTGCTCTCTTAACTATCCTTATTTATTCCCAACAGTTAAATTTCATAAAAATCCATTAAAATTCAGATTCGTAACCTGTAGCACTGGTAGTTATAATTACTATACGGGTAAACATTTCTTTAAATACTTAAAAATTATCCTGGACAAAATAAAAAATGAAGACAACTTTATTATTTCTAGTAACAAAGAAGTATTGGATTTTCTTAAAGATAACAACATTAATAAACTTAATACTTTTGATTTCGAAAATTTATACACTAATCTACCTCATGAAAAATTAATAAAGGTCTGCACTTTTATATATGACGAATATTTAAATGAAAATATCATTCCTAAAAATAACTGGCTTGAGTTATGTAATTTTAATATTACTGAAAATTACGTGTTTAATGGTATTAATTTTTATAAACAAGTCAAGGGCATTCCAATGGGGACAGCTTTCTCAAGTGCTTTAGCTAATATTTTCCTGCATTACTATGAGAAAAAAATAATTAAATATAATTTAATAAACGGGTGGAGATATATTGATGACCTACTTTTGATTAACTTCGACAATACTAATATTATTACTAATTGCTATCCAAAAGATTTAATTCTAAAAGATACAAATATAAATCAACTTGAGGCTACCTTTCTAGATTTAAAAATCAAAATTGCTAATGATAAAACAATAGTTGGTATATACGATAAAAGGGATGATTTCAACTTTAAAATAACAAAACTATGTAACTACCATTCCAATCTAAACTCTAAAATTTTCAAAAATCTTATTTTCTCACAAGTTAACAGGATCAAAAGGGTTTGCAATAATAAAAATTCTTATATTGAAGCATCAAATATCCTCCTTAAAAATTTAATTAAAAATGATTTTCCTAGAAATTACTGTAATGTCAATTTTTTAATTAAACAAGGTATGGTTTGGGATTAATCTTTTGGCTTAAATAAAAATAGAAATTTACTTGCATATTGGATCACTCAATAGATGGCGCTGGGTGCCTACCTCTGTTTACATAATTTACCGTTAACTTTCAAAAACAGGAAATCACAATCGATTGTTTCAAGTTTCGTTCACTGTTGGATGGTATGTTCTGGCCTTTTCGTTTTTAATTTTAATTTTAATGCTGTTTTTGTTTTTATTGTTATTGTTTTTATTGTATTTTTACTTTGTGGTTTTTTTCTAATTTGTTATTTTGTATTTCCTTTCTGTTAAAATGGTATATCTCTTGAGCATAATTTCGGGGGATTTTCGGGTCACGAGGAATCATTATTAGACTTAATGTCTGTATGTCCTCACAGAATAAATCGCTTTATTTGAATCCCTGCCTGAGGGTGACCCTTGAAAAAGTCTTCAGGCCGGATTCTTTTTTAATATTTTTTAATAATTTTTTTGGTTTAATTTTTATTTGGTTTTTGTTTTTCCTATTAACTTGATTCTAATACTTTTGTATATATATATATATTAACAGTCGCTCCAAACTCGATATCAAAGAAAAGATACTAATACAGTCAAAATGTTTAAACTAAAAATGATAAACATAGTTACATGAATTTTCAAAAAATATATTTATTACAATTATACAAACAACAAATAATTCATATTAATCGGAAATTATTGCAAAAAACAAAACCAAAAATAATGCACAACCCGAACTCGGACGTATAAGAAGATTTTGAAAACTAGTTAATATTTCAAATGAATTATTATTTGGTATGCAAGTCCTTGTTTTTTATAACCATTTTAAAATGTTTAGGCGTAGATTGCACAAATTTAAAAAATTGTTTAATATTTTCTCATTCCTGCAACAATACTCTTTTCAATTCGTTTTTATGAGAAATGGCCGGTTTCCGGACTTTTTCCTTAAGGTATTCCAATAAATTTTCGATGGAATTTATATCAGGGCTTTGGGGTGGAGTGTCCATGAGGTGAAAATAATTATATAGAAGCCAAGAATGCACTCGATGAGATTTATGATTCTGGATCATTGTCTTGATAAAAATCTCCAGTTGTTGCTAAGAGAAAGTTTCAGTACACATTATTTTATATTTTTCTTTAAAATGTCAAAGTATCCATTCTGATCCATTCTCCCTTCAATAAAAGGCAGGGTTCTTGGCCAGTAACTGAAAACGAGCCCCTGATCATTACTGATCCACCTACATGCTTCACAATTGCTTTTTTTTTTTTTTTTTTTTTTTTTTGTGCAAAATTCCACTTTTACTTTTCTCCAGATGTAAGGTTTGCTATTGGATTGTTGAATTTGCTCTCAAAAATGTCAAATTTGCTCTCATCAGTAAATAAAACATTTTTCCAAAAATAAAAATCCTTGTTTTCACACTCCTTGCTAATTTAAGTATTAGTATGATTTTGCTTACTTATGAATGGCTTTTCATCCATTGTGATCTGCATTATGGCACATTTTTTTTATTGTTCATGGGGTATATTTCTTCCCTAACTCCTTTTTAGCAGTAATAGATAGGTTTGGTTCTCTAAGGAACGAATTTGTTTATACTTTTCTGATTAAATATTGATCTTCTGTTTCTTTGAAAATCTTATTATAGGTTGTCTTAAGCGTATTTTCCATCTGATTATTGGTTTTGAAGCATTTTATGATATTATTAACAGTTGAATGACTTCTGTGGACAGTCTCTGATATTTCTGGCATATATTTTTCATCTTCAGCATGCTTAATAACCAATTTTCTTAACTCAATGCTTGTTTGGCTCTTTTGCCTTGTTATTTTAGTTAAATTAATATTTAATTCCATAGTAAATGAAAATAACCCAATTAAGAAATTCTCCTGAACAATTATAACGTTAAACCATAAAGGTGGTAATAATTTTTACCCAGCATTGCAATTATATGGTGTTTAATTGTGAGATGTCCAAGTTTGGCTTGCAGACTCTCTTTCAAAAATTTTACTCTTATGTCTAAATTTTCAATTATAATTAATGAATTGACACTATTTGGTTTTGTTTTTAGCTGTACAATAAATTCACTGTTAAAAAAAAAAACTCTTCACATTTTTTCTAATTCCTTCTAGTTAAAACATTTTGGCAGAGCAGGGTTTTTTCCTATGGTGTCTGATTTTGGCTTGTAGCAACTGTATATCTTATGTGCAGACTAGCATGTTTTCTTTTTTCCTTATTTAAAATATTACGGATATGTAAACAGAGAATCTTAATTAAACAGTCTTTTTTTATACTAATAATATAATTTTAAAAACCCTGGTGAATGATATGATATAAATTTAATATATTGTTTTCAATCATTTTTATGTACAGTATTTAAGAAAAAGTATTTTCTTTTTCAATATATACTACTTATTATGGCTTAGTGTTTGGTTTAGATACAGATTTTGGGAATATTTAAATACAATGTTATATGGAGTTGTAAATAACTTTTTTATTTATTTTCAGTTTTTCTATATCATTATTGTGGTTCAATGTATTATAAAAATTGTATTAATATAATAAAAAAGGGGTTTGATTGTAATATTTATTTAATATTAGTTTCTTAATCAATTAATTTACCTTTATTTTAGGAGGCTGTGCCATTTGCCGTTTCAGCGGCCTTACCAACCATTGAAGTAAAAGGTCGTAAAGTTCGAGGACGACTTTATCCTTGGGGAGTTGTAGAAATTGAGAATCCTGATCATTGTGATTTCATCAAACTACGAACAATGCTTGTGTAAGTGTGTCATGTTTTGGATAGTTATAAATTATTGGGTTTTGTTTATTATTATGCAGTTTAAAAGGTTTTTATCATTGTTTTTATATCCGTATTTCTTAAATGATTTTTTTATATAAAAAGTGTAAAAAATGTATTAAAAGCTTATATTATTATTGAAGGACCCATATGCAAGATCTTCAGGAAGTTACTCAAGATTTGCATTATGAAAACTACCGTTCTGAGAGATTAGCTGGGAAAACAACTGCAAGAAAGCCTTCGTAAGTGCATGTTGATTTTTTCCTGATTTAGCAAACTGTATACATTTACTAAATTATACTGTCATATTTTATTTATATCCAACTTTTGATTATGAGTAGATGGTAGAGCTAAAATGTAAGCAACAGATTATTTCAAATTAAAAAATAATAGTATCCCTATTTACATTGAAGCACAATCACTATTATTGGTAAAAGTGCCTATGTGTATTCATAAAAATATTCAGCATGATTTTTAATGCCATTGTATTCTTTGTCTTTAATTGCTAACCATACAAAATTCCACAATTTTAAAATTTTATTAGAACTGAAGTTACTGTTTTAGTGTGAAAACAGCATTTATGAATCCAGTATAAGGAATTTTTTTACAGCAATAATGCCACTAACTTAGCCTAAATTAGAAAAAAGTGTAAAATATAATTAATTTTAATATCTGAAAGGTTATTTATTAAACTAAAATTAATCAAATTTTTAAAGTCGGGTAGATTTTTCTTTATTTGTTGATGTAACGAAATGCTGCAGAATCTGTAGGAAGGATTCAGTAAGAGGTTGCAGGATCTTATAATTTTTGGGAACCACAACCCACAATTAATTACTGATTTAGATTTATATTTTTAGACAACGTAAAATTTATTAATTTTTAAAAGATTATTTATCTCTAACAAGTTGACTTTTTTTCCTTTCTGCAGAGCTTCTCCAGAACAGTCAGATAAAGATCGCATACTTCAAGAAAAAGAAGCTGAGCTCAGACGAATGCAGGAGATGTTACAGCAAATGCAACAAAAAATTAAAGAAGAAGAGCAACGAAATGCCACTCCATCACCAACAAATCAATCTCCTAAAATTGCTCATAACTGAGTTGCCAAGCTTCTCTCTGTCATCTATTATTAAAAGACTGAATTTTTTTTAAACATAAATGTGTATATGTATTGTGTATGTTTAGCCTTTACATACTTTGTGCCTAGTCATGTTTAGCTTACATTTCATGACTTTTTTTCCCTCCTGTGTTCTTATTTCAAATATATAACTGTACCTGTTTTCTTTGTTATATTTGTCTTCCAAAATACTATATTTATTTGAAGCTAATGAAATCAACTATTTTACATACACACAATGAATTAAAATTTATATACAAAATTTTTTGTGCCATCTTTAGTCCTTTTAATATGCCCTTTTCTTGCCAACTTGTAAAATATTAGAAAGTTTAGTGCAATTAATAGCCTATTCATAATAAAAATCAAAACATTATGCAAGAAAATCTGTAATTATTTTGAAATGTATTTTTTAAGTGTGAAAAATTGTTTTAAAGTTTACAAAATATGAATATATTATGAAATCAGTTTGTTTTAACTTCCAAAGTATCTACAGTGCCTATTAGTTTTGTTAGACAGTATAAAAATTAATCAGTATTTTTCAGCAATTCTTTGTTTTAAAAAGTGTTGAAACTAAACATCACACATGTGCCTATATTCAATCCTTTATTGTAATATTTCTCATCAAGACAAATAAAAGTGACAATTTTTTTAAAAAAATCCCAAAAATACTAACTTTAAGTATTTTTAATGAAACAGTGAATTTTTTTTGTAGAGTTTATAGAACTTTTTGATAAATTACTGAGATATTTTAATTATGAGTAGTTAAATTTTGATGTAGTGGATTAAAAATACTAGCACAATGCATAAATATTGAATATTTTATGATTGTCACAATAATAGAGAAATATTTTTATATCATTCTCAAAAAATTGTATTCACATTGATGAAACATTTTACTCTGGCTACTATTATCAATAATATTTCATAGAGTTTCTTTGAAAATGAACGTATATCTTATAGTTTTGCATTCTAAATGTTGTGTTTTAAAATAATTGGATATATATAGTTAGAAATTGCTGTTTTATAATAATATTAACTATTTATGTAATATAGAATAAAAATTATTTGAAAATACTTTCATATAAATATCATGGACTCCTTATATCAATCAAAATATATAAATATAGTGACTTATAAGTAGCTTCCTATATGTGTGCTATTTGATAATTCTTACTTTTGAATTATTCATATAAATATTTCTGAAGACATCATATGCCATTATATGCACTCCTGGGATTTAAAAATAATTTATAATGCTTTTAATTTTACCTTTTGTTAGCATTATGGCTTATTCACAGAATTTAAATATTTTTTTTTTAATTTCAGTAGCCTGTAATAGTACAAAACATTGATATTTTTTAACTGTGTTCACATATATTTTATTTTAAGGGGTTTATAAACATTTTTTTTTTTAAGTTGATAACAGAATTACTTCATATTGCAGAATAAGATAGATTTTCTTGATTAATTGAAGTATATTTTTTGTTGTCATTTACAGTGATTGTGAAGTTCGAAACATTAATTCTACTTCTTGATTTATTTAAAAGGATGTACTTTTTCATACTATATATTGAAGAAAAATTAACAAACATGTAGCAAATCACAAATACATATGTGGATAACTAACTTCTTGTTTTTAAAAAAGAGATCATGACCTTGAATACTTTGTCATCAGATTTGCAAAGAATTATTAACACATAGATAGAAATAAAGAAGTATTTATACAAAGTGATGTTTCACAAAATATGCTTTGCTGTTAATAGTTAAAATACTTTCATTATAATTAGTTGAAAAGTGTTCAATATCAAGTAAATGCATATTACTTTGATTTTGCAAATAGCTAAATGAACTTTTCAAATAGTGATCATTTATTAGAAATTATTCATAATAGCATAATAAAGTGTTTTCCGAGGAGTATTATTATGGATGACGTAGATTTACTATTGGGTACAATTTGTTAAATATAATTGCAATATATTTATGAAATCAGTTTCATCTTGCAGTTATTTCTTAAATATTTTCTTTTTGTAGTTATCAAAATTTTACTAATGTAGCATTTTAAGATTTTTTTTTTTTTTTTTTTTTTTTTTTTTTTTTCAGATCTAACTGTTATTCGGTACATTTCTGATGTTATGCAGATAATGTGCACAATTTTCAGTTTTATTTTTTATATTAGATTTTAAGTTTTTTATATCTTTTATATTCTATTTCATTTTTTTTCCCCTCTGTTCTTTATATTTTCTATACAGATTCATACTGAAAATTATTTGCATTACTGTTTTTTTTTTTTTTTTTTAAGTTGTTCATGTCGATTGCATTTTCTTCCAAGATAGTTTAAGTTGTAGATTTTTTTTTTGAAGTTCTTGAACAGTATTTCATATTGCTTAAAAATGAAGAAATTAAAATTTTAATTTTTTTCTATAATATTTTCAACTTGTACAAAGAAACTTTTAATTTTTTTTTTTTTTTTTTAATATTTTTAATAAAAAAAATTATCTTAATTATATATTTGTGGAATTTAGTAATCTTTCTAGATCTCACAAAATTGGCTTAAATGCTTTTTGTAATCTCATATATTCCAGTCTTTTGTGTTCAATGTCATTTAATAAGCTTTGATTGCAGTTTTTGTAGCCAATGACAAGTAGTAAATATTTTGACAGCTAAGTGTTTATTTAGCATTTCTTGTACTTAAAAGAGTGCCTTATTCATCAATAGCATAATAAAATAAGATTTGGTTACAAATGTTTCATGTATTAATTTATAGCATATGTTGTAATTATATATGGAACAATGTATATGACATTTTGATTTATACTTAAATTTTAACATTCATTACTTAAATTGATAATAAGATTGCTCTGTTTTGATGCTATTTATAATTCAAGCACAATTTTATTTTACTTTGACAATAACATAAAAAAAATCTACTTGTGAAACATTGTATTTAATTATATACAGAACACTATTCTGTTAGCTTTTATTTTTAAGTTGTAACAAATCAAAAAAATTGTCAAGTAATTTGTTTAATGATGTTATAAGTTGTTCATGAGACCTTTTAATATGCACAAAATAAAATTGCTTTCTTCAATAATTTTAATATATCTATATAGGCATAAAATTTATTATTTGCATTTATCATACATAAATGCTTATATATAGTTAATAAAAACTGTCATATATGACCTCTAAATATAACAGTCGCATCCTACTTCTTCATAAAAATATCTTTAGCAAAGAAAAATAACATTTAACAAAAGTTAAAACTAATTATTGAATAAAATAAAGCAGAAGAGAAAAAGAACCATTCAAAAATTCATCATTAATTAAAAAAATAAATTTAAAAAAATGTGACATTTCATAAAGCACTAAAAATGCTGTATTATTGCTGAGATTCCAGTTTATGATTTTTATATATTGATCAATGATTTACTTACAAATCAACAGAAAATGCAAGATGAAAAAATGCATTGAAGTAAAAAGCTTGGTGCATGATTCCACCATTTAATGTATAACTATAATGAGTTATGTATGGAGTTATATGATATGTATATTAATATCACAAATTACATACACATATTATTTAATAGATAATTAGTATGCACATAAATAGATTATACAGTACAATTTCAAACTTTATATAACCCAACATGAAAACCTTTCAATTAATTAGTATACAAACTCAAAAATTTACTACATATACAAAACTTTTTTTTTATGCAAAACAACAAATATTTATTTTTGTTAGAAAGATATGAATTGAGCAGATTATGAAGGTTTTAAGTAAAAAATAAATTAAGACATCATGAAATGAGTAAAGTTTTTGTTCTATTCCAACTCATGGGGAGGGAGAGAGAACATCAGAACTTATATTTCACTTTACATTTTGATAACATGCAAAATTTGTGCCATATTCCTAAATATAGGAGAGTGGGTTATGTTAAAATTACTTAAAAGTCAATAACCTTCTACAGTCCTCCAGAAAGAAAGAAGAAGAAAAAAAATGCTTGTTTTGAAAGTCAAATAATTCTTGTAGATTAATACTTGTAAAGAAAAATGCAGCATTCAGTGAAAATAAACATCAATGCTTATATGTATATATATATATAATGTAAGTTTGGTGCTAAATAAAAAAATTACATTTTCCAGTTCATGTAAAATGTAAGCAAGGATACAGCAATGCAGAATATTAAAAATATGTTTAGAGCGAGTAAATTTTTTTAAAATGTGACACAAGAATTGATAATATTCATTAAACTGAATGATATTGCTAAGTATATAAATGTAATAAGATAATATAAAATAAGTGTGTATAAGTGTAAAATATATGATATTTATTTACAATTAAAATATGTCTTGGAAACACACAGGCCTTGCAGAAGTAAATATATAAATGGTTAAAATTTTATAAATAAGTTAAAAGACCATAAAAAAACAAAAGAAATGGATAGAAATAAGCAAATGAAAATCTATATATATGAATGCATGACATGCAAAAAGAGAAACAAATAAAAATCAATTCAGAATTTCAGAGAAATGAAAGCCAAAATTTCAATTTTGAACACAATATTATATTTAGAATACAACTAAATGACTGAGCCAAAGTATAAAAAAATTTTGATGTTACAAATTTAATCCTATAAGATTTTTTTTTAAAAAATCATTTGCCTTGAATTTGATAACAACCAAGCAATTGGATGTCTACAGAAAAGAAATATCAAAGGAGACAATGCAACAAATATATATAAAACCTCAGAAAAAGTACAAGCTTTGTCTAGGTGAGAACATGGCATATCTGAGAAATGAATTGGTGAGAAAAGATGATGGTTTCTAATTTTTATCTGCGTTCTTAACAAGCATTATTGCATTATTCAAAAACAACTGAAATGCACTTTAGTAACAAATTATTCATTATGACATAGTTAGTAACTTCAAACAAAAATATTCATCACTATATTGTGATAGTCCATTAAGGTAGCAGCCAGCCTCCCACATACATGAGCTAAACTTAACTTCTAGTAGCCTGCCCCCAACACATTTGAATTTAGATGACATCTGTGTTAGCCATTAACTAAATGTTTTGACCAACCAACAGCACTTTATTGAAAATGAGCTCAGTTACATTGCTAACCAACTAAGCCTGGAAATACCATAGTAAAAAGTTTTAAGTAAAAGAATAGAGCCAATAATAAAAAAAAGAAATAATATATATTATGAAGCTACCCTAAGAAAAGAAAATATGAGTTCAAATAAAATGAAAAGCAGGCACTCTATTGTCAATAATTAAATTTGCAAAATTAAAATAAGTTGATTTCTATATTGATGGAGGTGATATGGATAAAATTTATTCCACAGTCATTATACATACTGATAGAATTCCGGGCCACCCACAAGATGGTGGGGGATCTGGCTCCTCTCATCTATGATAGGACATACTTCCTTTAGAAAGAGTTGTAACATGGCCAGGGATGGCCCTTAAAACTAAACCACAGTTCTTGCCAGTGCTGCTGTAGCAACAGTCCTGTCATTCAATATTTATTATCTGTGCGCCTTCAGACGAGTCAGTGATACGACTTACATACTGATCGCGATTTTCAAAAATGTCAATGAATGGCAAGCCACAATAAGCAACAAGCCTTTATAGCCACAATCTTAAAAATTGGTAGTTTTCTTAACCCAGTTTATCTATTGCCACCAAGCATAAATATCATTAATTAGCATATTAATCACTAAATAAGCATCAAGTATAGAAAGTTAGTTAGGTAACCTTACTGTAATCATCTAGGTCTGAACTTTTTTTCACATTTATGATATTTATGTCTTTATATTAGTAGGCAATATCAACAGCATCCAATACTTTAAAACTTAACTATAAGCATATTCCAATAAAAATAAGAGCATGAAATATTCTTGCACGACAGATTTAAGATCTTCTCATGTGCATTATGAATATATCTTTTTAAATTCATGACAAAATACAATACTACATACACTCATGTATATGTAATATAATTTTGACAAATTTTATGGCCAAAAGGAAAAGGCTTTTTTGGAGAAAGAAGAGGCTATTTCAATTTATTTTACCACGGGAGATATAATTTGTACACAGGTACTAAAGTCAGATGTGTTCATTCGCACCAGAAAAGAAGAATGATAGTAGCCAAATTTCCCCCTTTAGTGGCTTTCTAATGAGATAATGAATAGGATTTTCTTTAACACATGTCGATTTAGAAAAGAGAATCTTAGGTATCATTGAAACTGCATAGGCTCCACACATTTTTATCCCTTTACTCATGGCATGGAAAACAAAGAAAAGGCAATTTTTAGAGTGCATGTTAATGATAATTTTTTTTAAAAAGTGGGATTTAAATAAGGAAATAAATTTTAGAATAAAGTAACATGGAGATAAAAAAATTTGGAACTTTAAATTAATATATATATATATAATACTGATAACTTATTTCTAAAATTAAGGTTTTATAGAAGTTTATTAAGAATTTTAATATATTATTATTTTATATAACTACTTGATCATCACCTTGATAAAGATACATATATTTTAACTCGAATCTAAAACTAAATGCTAATAGGAGTGGTGAGAGAAATCCTAAATTTTGTAACAAAAGATTGTTGTATTTGATAGACATTTTGTTAACTCAGAACAGAACACTACACATTTATCATATGTATTTCAGCTGCTATCAGAAAAACAATATTAAATTAATTTATCAACTATAAAAATCAAAATCTTTTCTATACTGAATATTATTAAATTCTTCAATGATAGAATCACTGCACATTATTTGAGTTTTATATGCATTTGTCAATTGTGTTAGGAAATCATTAAAATGTAAATATGCAAGCAACCCAATTTCACCGACATTTTCTGGTGTCAATAATGGTCTCATCCAAGCAGCGCATAATTTCATTAAATCTTTCAATTCATACTTATCAGCAACTTTATACAGACTGCTAATTAGTGGAAGAAAACTGTGATCAATTTCTAATCTCTGCAGATATTTTAAAATGTGTCAGATTCAAGATATCAGATTGGAGATGTGTCAGATTGGAACTTTCAAGATATATTTAAAAATACATGAAGGAGAAACTAATTTAGAGCCAATAGTTTCATAATTCTTTTGAAATGGAAGAGTTAAAGTAAGCCCATCTTTTGTTTCAACAATAAAATTCCATCTATGTTCACTCATCTCATTTGGGTTCAAAATGTTACATTCTCTGCTTTCCAGTTCATATTCTATAGCATTTATGAATATTTTCCATCTATCAATTTCTACATAATTTTTATCTGCTTTTTCTTTCTGATTTTCAAAGGAAGGATGATCTTTATTATATAGATCCAGATCTATTCTTCTACAGAAATTATTTAATGGAAGCATTCCATGCTTTTTTATCACATTTTTCTCTTTGATTTTTTACTTTCTCAATTAGTTTAGGCCAAATAAGAATTCATGGCTAATGAAATTCTGGTTCCATATTTTCTATGTTAGCATAATTTGGAAAGCCTTTTAATACTTTCATTAATTTCCACTTAATAAGTTGATGTGTCTGAAAAAATGGATTCAAAAACACATAGGTTCTTAAAAAATCATCAGTAGTTAAGTCATTTACTAATGTTCTTCTCCAATATTCCATAGACTTTGGTTCTAAAGCTTCTTCTCTAAATTCATAAAATACTCTTAAGAAGTTACATATAGCATCAATCAAATATTTTTTAACTTTCTCTATAATAGTTTCACAATCATTAACAGAATTTTCAGAGTTATAAGTTGGAACCTTTGAATTATGAGACCTTGTTTCTTCAAAAACCCAATTTCCTAGGCGTAAACTTTTCTTAACTGCCGGTCCGTACCGTAAGAACATCTTCTGGTAAAAATTCATCAGCTTGTGAAAGAAGCGAAAATCGTTTCATAAAATAAGGAATCTCAATTTTCTTTTGAAAATGACTGATAGTACCTTCCTGTATTTTTGATATCAATGATGCTAAATATGAGGATGATATGATCACTGATATCAATGATGCTATGATCACTGATACCAATGATGCTATGATCACTGATATCAATAATGCTATAATATCACTTGCATGTCTATTTAAAGGATCAATATCCTTAAGAGACTTAGAAATGTCTATAGAAACATAATCTTTACTTTTACAGTGTTCACAATTAGGGTAAACCTTTACTTGGAATAATCGAGGTCAATATGCTCTTTTGGCTGGAAAAAGGCATATTCTATTTGGCACTGACTAATTAAACTAAAATTTTTCATTTTAATATTTTTTACTACCTTTTCTTGTAAAAACATACCTAATGGATCATCGTCATCTATCATTTTTAAACTCTACCGAAGAAAATGAAATAATCAAAATAGCTAGAAATAGTATGTTCTTACGGAAAAGAATCGAGCACTTTAAATGCCGAAAACATATTAAAGAATACAGTAAAATAGATTTAGGAAATCTTCTTTTACCTTATGACTTTCAGTATTAAAAAGTTTCAGAATCTTTATCTTCAGAAGATTCAATATTAAAGTTTCAGATCTTCAGAATTACTATCAAAATTATTAAACATTTTTAATATGTATTCATCAAGCAAAACGACTTAGAAATAAATATGAAATATGTTTTCTTTAAATTAACAAATCTATTCAGGAATTAAAATATAATCTCTTTTAATTTTCAAAAATATAATTTCAACTTTTAAGTCTATTCCAAGTTGATCAGTAATAGTGAATAAATGATTCATTATTTTTAGATTCAAAAATTAAAAATTTTGGGGAAGTAACCAGAAAATCTTATTTATATTTCTTAATTTTAAAAAAACTCCAGTCCATTAAACAGACGATTGGCGCGTTAGTATATGAATTAAAATTAGTTAATTGATTTGCTTCAGGATAAACTGTCACAATCAAGTAAACAAATAAAAGCGCAACAGTGATGCAATATAAAAGATATTATTTGATTCAGAACAGCTCCTGCATTTCATTGGCCAGAATTCTTTAGAAACCTCACCAATCAGTTTTATGATTTCACGAATAATTAGTTACGAGCTAAAGTATTGGTTTCATCTTCATTTTATCAAATGATCTCAAATAATTTCATTTCATTTTTAAATTCCTAAATAATTTCAACATAATGTTTCACAATTTCTTAATCATAATTGTTGTGATTTTCTTTAAAATTTGTTTTGTATCGCCAAGAAATCAATAATGTCAAGTGATAAGAACTGAAAAACTGGGATGCCTGCTAAGTTAAAATCCAAATTCACTTGGACATTTTAACAAGTTTATATCAAATATCTCTTTTATGTTTTCAAGGGACCTAAATACAACTTCTTGGGGACCTGCTGTTCGCCAGTAAAAAGGAAAACTAAACTTTGGGTTCATTTGCGCTTCCGAAATTAAAGCTCCACCCATTTGAACAATTATCTATTGCAAGATTGGTTGAAATTAAAAATACCGCCTCTGGTTGCAAAATGAATGTGCGCTTGTGAAATACGTATTTTTAATATCCCTGCACCAATAATCGTTTATACCATGCATTGAAAATGAATGTACTATTTCCCACCCACCCTCACTTCTAATGCTTTTCTCCTTTCAACTATTGCCGGAATAAAAACATCCTCTCTCAAACGTACCTTCGAAATATATGGTTTTACGATGGATTCGCTTATCCCATAGGGATAACGATAGCGATTGAGACGCTAACACTTTTGTAGAACGGGGTCTTAAAATATCACTCATGCTCTCTGGTATTAGCTTGTGATTATTGTTGGATTGCAATCTAATTAAAGTTTAATCATGAAATTATCATATCTATTGACATTCCGCCTTTTCCATCACCATAAACAATTTCAAAGAATTCAATCTTTTTTAATTTCTAGAAAAAAACACAATCCGTCTACCGAAGCAGATGAACTAAAACGCCCGATGAAATTGTCAACTCTCTATGTACCTGGTCGTTATGGCGCTGAAATGTATCAAATTGTGAGACCAGTTATTAATGTCGAAGACATATCGCGAAACTTAGACAAAATCCGTCAGTCTTGTCATTTACGAGGCATCGATGTAGATTTGAAAAATATTGTCGATTCATTGCAACAGTTAGAGTCGGAGCGAAGGGAATTTGCTTCTTTCGTCGAAAAGGATCGTCAATATATCGAAGAACTCAAACAGCTGCATTCGTCAGGTGATGAGGCGCGGTTAAATAGCTTAAAGAAAGAGCATGAAGTGTTCATCGAAAAATTAAAATCTGCAAAAGAAAAATTGCATAATACTGAGGAACTGATTCTTCCTGTGGTTCAGAGGATTCCAAATTTGATTCATGAGCTTACCCCTTTGCTATCTGACATTACTGAAGAACGAAATTCATGTCATTCTGAACAAGACTTCAATCTTCTACCACATACAGATATATGCAAACAAACATCTTTGCTCAAGTTTTCAAAAAATAAAGCCAAATCATATTATTTTAAAGGAGTTTTGGCTGATTTAGAATTAGCCATTCAAATATACTTCTGTAACAAATTGTCAAAAAATGACTATGGAGCTATATCATGTGCTGATTTTTGCAAATCTTTCCTTCTGGAAGCTGTTGGTCGAGATCCTTATTCAGTCAAGCAAACAATTCCAATTAAAATGCGTGTGGAACGTGGACAAATGCTTCATTTGGTGGGTGGAGCATCATTTGAATCCTTTTGCGCTTATCTCACTAATATGAATGTATCTAAAACAAATCTACCTATGAAATACTTTTCCATTGGACGTCTGTATAATGCAGAGAATTCTGAGCCCATGACTTTTGATTTATTCTCTGTTGTACAGTCTACTAGCATTCACTGTTTAACTTGCTGTGAAGATGGTCAGAGTGAAAATGAAGAATTTGAAGCAATGTTTGATTTGATTTCTGCTTGTTATAATAATTTTAAAATACCATTTCGAATTGTAAATTGTTCTACAAAACGTCTCAATGTGGCAGAGTGCCGGCGCAAGCAACTGGAAATTTGGTCACCTTCAAAACATATGTATATCCCTGTGGCTCATGTATCGGGATATAGTGATTTTGTATCTAAGCGTTTGCATTCAACTTATGGAATAGAACATATTGTCGAAGGTTATTGTCACTTGGTTGAAGGTGTTGCTGTGAACATACCTGTTCTTATTGGATGTATTGTAGAAAATTTTCAGAAACCAAATGAGTTATTTCATTTTCCTGAAGAATTAGAATTTCTTCAAAGATTAATTGAAGATTAAGATTTATTTGAAATTGTAGAGTGATATTCAGTTTCTTTGAATACAAATGTATGGTTTCTAGCAATTTGTATTCAAGGCACTATTTTGAACAGTGTCTGATTTTAAACATTAAATGATTTCTGTTGTTGAAAGAAGATACCTACAAAATTATAAGAATCCACAGACTAGTTTTTAAGAAAATATTATCTATAGAAATATTTTTTGAGTCCTTATATTAGGTAAGTAATTACAGATCTAATACAATGAGTTAAAAGATTGGTCACTAAATACAATATTTTTTTAAAGATCTATGATTTGATTTAACCTGCTTTCTACTTGAATGAGAAAATATTATTGAGCAATCAATAAAAATTTATTATCTTGATTAATGAAGCACCAGATGAATTATTTTTTGCTATTATATATTTTGATACCATATTTTATTTCTATTAGCTTATCACTTTTTTTATTTAGGATATTATTTTAAGAATGTTTAATCATAAATTACAGCAAACTAATTTAAAACAAAAGAACATGAAGTAATTTTTTTTCCTAACACTAATCTTTTATAGCATCTAAATTTTTGTTACATTAAGATATATATGTGGCATCTAAAGTATATGCAACCATAAGTGAACTCTTTTAATACATTTGAAGATATTTATTTTTACCATCGTATTCCTTATAGTAATTGTTAAGCTTTTATTTATTTCTAACAATTTATGAATTGTAAACATAAATCTCTAATAACAGCTGTCAAAATTAAAACAAAATATTTTACTAAGTTATATTTTGAATTTGACAATCATTATTATCATTTTAATAATATTTGAAAATGTTTTAATTCAATAAATGGGACAAGTATATTTTTATAGAAAAATTGGAATGTTTGACACACACCTTTTAAATTAATAATCTTTAAATATATGATATGTTTCAGTTTTTGAATCTTTTATTGTAGAAATTGTCCAATTTCACATGTTATGCAAAGCGAAGTAAAATTTTCATTAAGAAGAACCTGTACCAGTATATTCCATTTTATTATAATACTTTGATTTATAAATCAAGTTCTCAACTAATAAAGATGGATGTATGTGTTTTTAATATTCTGCAAGCCAAACCATTTGACCTTAGTTACTAAACTTGCTACATATATTCCTTGGAGGTTGAAAATGTATCTAGGAGCATTTTTTTTTTTTTTTTGAAATTTTAGTTAAAATTAAGCAAAATTCTGCATTCTTCCAAAATACCTCAAAAATAATTTTCACACTATTTAAAAAATTATCTTTTTAATTGCATTAAGCAATAATGCAAATTTTTCTGCATTTTGGCAGTTTTCCAAAAAAAAATTTTTTTCTCTAATTACCAACAATAGATTACATTGTTGATCTGAAATTTGAACTGTTTTCATTGTTTCATCAAATATTTAATCCTGTAATTTTCTTCTATTGATGAAAGCTATAGAAAAAGAGACTGTTTTTTATCGGCTTAGTTTACAACATGAACGAATAAAAAAACATTCACATTGTTGCAAAATTTAATGCTATATTAACTGGATATTTACATTTTTCATATGTTACAGGATGTTCTAGATTTGAAAGATTCATATACATTATAAACAATTACTCAGTTAAAAAATACAATAAATTTGGTGAATGAAAGTATATCCACACAAACATATGCAGAGATAGTAAGAAATGAAA